>NC_081758.1:6474077-6774077 GCF_963082965.1 Carassius carassius | reverse complement strand
GAAGTTGTTAGAATTAAACCATTACCTTTGAATGTACACACTGCTTCCTCCTGGTACTCAAGATTAAACAAATAGTTAGCCGCAAACAGAGTGGCAAGGCCGGACAGGAAACTTGGTTGAATGCCCTCACACACAACCTCGCCTTCAACACTCAGCATCCAGTGTCCACTTGTCAAAGTGTCTCCTAAAACAATCAATATCACATGTGACAATAGTAATTTTTACCTATACCGTTTTTTTTTCTCTCAGATTTTTACATTTACATTATATATTATATTTAGCAGGGGTGGGATAAAAATTTGATTCTTAAATGCAACGCAATGCGGAAGCAGACGATTCTGAATTGATTAACAAATGTCAAAAATCGATTTTCTAAATGTTAATTGATAACGTAATTTTGACGGAAAGTAAAAGGCGGAACTCTAAAACGCAGAAGTATGTGCTTGGACGGTCAGTGACGTGCACATAACTGTGTGTATCCACTGGCGCAGAGCGAGTGGTGCAGAGCGAGCGTTTTCAGTTAATTTATGGAAGTTGACCTTCAATAGGAATGAACTGAAGATGCTCACTCTGCTCTGCTTTTAAATAAAACAGCGCTAAGGGTTCCTGGAGGCTAAGTTAGGGCCATGCAGGGCCAGTGCTAAGGGACCAACGTTTTGCCTAAGTCTAAGAGGACTACCGTATTTTTCGGACTACAAGTCGCACCTGAGTATAAGTCGCATCAATCCAAAAATACGTCATAATGAGGAAAAAAACATATATAAGTTGAACTGGACTATTAGTCGCATTTATTTAGAACCAAGACAAAAGATTACCATCTACAGCTGCGAGAGGGCGCTCTGTGCTGCTCAGTGTAGACTACAGGAGCACTGAACAGTATAGAGCGCCCTCTCGCGGCTGTAGACGGTTATGTTTTCTCTTGGTTCATTTGTCTTAGTTCATTTCTCTTGGTTCATGTAAAATTAATTTTGATAAATAAGTCGCACCTAACTATAAGTCGCAGGACCAGCCAAACTATGAAAAAAAGTGCAACTTATAGTCCGGAAAATACGGTATATATGTAAAAAAAAAAAAAAACAGGGCAAGAACTTATACAAAAATTAGATGTACAGTACAAACGAAAAGTTTGGAAACATTACTATTTTTAATGTTTTTGAAAGAAGTTTCTTCTGCTCATCAAGCCTGCATTTATTTGATCAAAAATACAGAAAAAAATGTAATATTATGATATTATTACAATTTAAAATAATTGTTTTTAAATTTATTATACTTTAAATTAGCATTTATTTCTGTGATGCAAAGCTGAATTTTTAGGATCATTGTCACATGATCCTTTAGAAATTATTCTAATATGATGATTCATTATTAAAGTTGGAAACAGTTCCGCTGCTTAATATTTTTTCAGAACATGTGATACTTTTTTAGGATACTTTGATGAATAAAAAGTAAACAAAAGTAAAAAAAAAAAAAAAAAAAGAAGCTATGTTATAAATAAATATGAATATTTTGTAATAACAATATACACTACCGGTCAGTAATTTGGGGTCAGTAATTTTTTTTATCTTTTTTTTTTTAATAAAATCAATACTTTTATTCAGCAAGGATGTGTTAAATTGATAAAAAGTGATAGCAAAGAAAATATATTATTAGAATATATATTATTAGGATTTTTTTTTTATTTTGAATAAATGCAGTTCTTTTTAACCTTTTATTCATCAAATATATTAGACAGAAGAACTGTTTCCAACACTCATAATAAATCAGAAAATTAGAATGATTTCTAAATGATCATGTGATAGACTGGATGTTACATGTGACACTGAAGGCTGGAGTAATGATGCTGAAAATTCAGCTTTGCATCACAGGAATAAATTATTTTTTTAAAGTATATTCAAATAGAAAACTATTATTTTAAGTTGTAATAATATTTCACAATATTACTGTTTTTTCTGTATTTTTGATCAAATAAATGCAGGCTTGATGAGCAGAAGAAACTTTTTTCAAAAACATTAAAAATAGTAATGTTTCCAAACTTTTGGTCTGTACTGTATATCTGTCAAAGTAAACCTATGGAATAATTGTGATAATTAAAACTGTATTTCAATTTGTAAATTCAAGAAATTGTTTAAAAATAAGGTGATAAATAATATTATAACTTAATATGATTTAATTAGTGTATGATATATTTAAACTATTGTATTACTATCTGAAATGTGTGTATTTTTGTAATAATGTATGTATATTTTGGGAAATGTCTTGCATTATGTATAAAGGGTAGACATAAGCAAATGCTTACACCTACACCTTTTTTGGTTATGTATATTTTTATTTATAATAAAAAAATTGTCTGCAAGGACTGAAATAAATTTTTGTTGAATTGAGAAAAAGAGAAGAAAAGAATGATAAGCAAATTAAAACAATATGCTTTCAGTTTACAACTGCAGCATCCATTGTCCAACTGAACTAAACTGTTTTTATTACTAAAAAAAGCAAAACAGCGGTATAATGTAATCGGTGTACAGCTGAATACCGGGTAATACCAGCAACACAGACTACCACAGCAAGCATACAGCTAACAGGACAGCCTTACAAAAATACTAAACCTGAAAATTAAATGGAGGAACACAATAAAAGAAACATCCTTAGAGACAAAAACAAATCTGAAAACAATCACAACAATAAATCAATTCTTACAAAAAATAAATAAATAAATAAGTACACTGTTTAAGTAGTTACACACAAGCTTTTCTTTTTTTTCTGTCCAAGTTTTGGTCAATAAAGAGTGTGCACACTCGGTGCAGACTTACCAAGCACAATAAGTCGTGGGCTCCCGGGTATGGTGTGTGTCATTTGAAGGTCAGCTGCTTTGACGCACCTCTACAAAGGGACGAAAAAAAAAACATTTTTTTTACAAGGTTCTCTCCAAAACTTCTAAATGATGCCTATCATACCAGGATCAGTGATATGGCTTTCAAAAACAGGATCCCAGTGGAAGGCCTGTCCATATAAAATATTTACAAGAACATACAAAAATAGGGGTTTTCAGCGATTTACTTACATCTCCAAGTAGTAGAAGTCCATCCGGATCCTCTCGGAAATGGGCCAGGATGAGTTTGATCACAAGGGGTCCAACTTCTTCTTCTTCTTCTTCGCTGGAGAAGAGTTTCTTGACAACATCATTTGTGGCTTTGCTCTTAAAGAAGTCGACAAGGACTTTACCATACTCCTGCATGGCCTGGTTGAGCCTTTTGTGTATGGGGATACTGGTAAGCTCCTCAAAATGTGCAAATATGTGCTTTTGCACAAACAGGTAAGTCCATTTACTTTTGAGGTCTTTGATAGGAGGTGCTTCTGTGTCATTGATGTGCTTTCTTTGCAAGTAGTACGTTTCCTTCATCAAGGCACAAACATCACCCCTGTCAGCTCCACCTTTCCCATATTGCTGATACAAATTCTCTAAAGTTTGTCTTTTTATCTCAAGTACATCATTAGAATTTGCAAGCGGAGACTCAGGCTGCCACTGTGTACATCCGTACGTGGCTGTTGGTTCTCTGCATTGCATTCTTTCAGGTGTGTCAGTTACTCCTCTGATCCGTCGCCTGCGTGATAGTATTATCTCTATTGACGTGTTCAACACGGGTTTTTATCTGTTTTAAGAGGGAGTAGTACCCAATTTCATTTTTTTCTTGAGCATCAAAATCAGAAAAGCTCTTTGGATACTGTTTGACAATTTTGAAAGCAGCAGCAAGGCACTGTGCTTTGCTTGGATTTTTTTCATGTTTCCTAATTTCATTAACAATGATGCGAATCATTTTGCGTCGATCAGCAGGGAGTGGTCTCTTTCCATTCGCTATTGCACTGCGTTATTCGCTTGGCATTTGGTTCCAAGGAACCTGAAATGACTCAGGCCAAGTAACAGCTGCAGTTGAAGAAAGGAGGTGACAGTGGAGGAAGCCGGAGATATTGTTGCAGGGACATCAGCAGATTGATTTTGTTCTCCAGCTAATAATAAAACCACCATCAACATGTCAGTGTTATGCAACTGTGCTAATATTCTGATCTGTTATCAGAAAAATAACTATTTACAGTCTAACACAAAAAATATACACTTTATACATATATATACATATACAGAATGTCAAAATAACCTCTCTTAAAGCTGTCTAGCAGTTTGCGAATCTGGATGGGCGGGAGTAAATCAGACAGGTCCACTCCAGGAGCTCCCTCCACATACTTAAGGTCATCTGTTCTCTCCACACCCCAGCTAAAAAGTCTCTGCAGCAACTCTTCTTTCTTCTCTTCAAGAAGACCAGGCAGCGCTTTGGAAATAACATTTTGTACTTCCTGATCAATGAGAGTTGAAGAGTTATATCTTTCTGTGATGAAGTTGACATCATCTCCTTGAATCAGAATGGCTTTTATTTTGCCAAATACAATTCCATCATCACTTTGATCAAGCACAAGAAACATATTTTTCTTGTATTTAGTCCCTTTCACTTTTGCCTCATGTGAAATTAATGTGTTAGACTGACAGTTAAAATGCGAAACAGCTTCCCTAATATCATCATTGTAATCGGATGGGCAAAAATCGGTTCCTTTTTCAACTACAACATGGGGTGGGAACAGACTACCAGCGCTTAAGTATGCTTGAAAAAGCTGATGCCTTTCTGCAAGAGTAGAGCAAATGTTTTTGAAATTGTGCAACTTTCTTGAACACTGTTTGAAATAAGTGTGTTTGCTTTCAAATCTTAGTGTCCAGAGTGGCCCAAACTGGACTGTTAGTTCTGGATAGTGACTAACATAATGGGTGTTTTGCCTCAGAGGATGGTCAGGAAATAGTTTCTTTCGAAGATACATGTAGTCCTCAATCATTACCTTCAAGTAGGCAATCTGTCCAGCAGAAATAGCAGGTGCACAAATAAACTCCACCAACTCTCTGAGCTGCAAAACTAGTTGCCACACATCATTATCAACTGGGTCCTGTATTTTATCTCCTATTAACACTGGCAGCAATCTGAGGAAACACCAGTTCTGAACCGCATGGTCTCCAAGTTTATCACTCCCAGGATTTATCTCACTTGGCTTATCAAGTGCATCATTGCCCTGGTATCTGAATTGATTTACTCTTCTATTCAGTTCCCCATACGAAAACTGTTTTTCAACTTTGACCAGATGTTTAATGCATAGAGCCAAATCATAGGACACAATGCCTTCGAAAAGATCATGCCCAATGCATGGAGGCAAGCCAGGCTGGCAGACATGGTAATGTGATAGCTCATTAAACAGTGAATCAAACTTTACCCCTTTTTTCTGGTGCAAATCATCTGCCTGGACATTACCTTTGTATGACTGCACAGTCCTGCTTGGTCCCTTAGCCAGTGGGTCTGCCACAAATGTTGATCTATCAACTTCACAGAATCTGCAAAAGAAGGAACTGTTGCTGAAATTTTCAACAAAACCCCCGATAGCATGTGAGCCTAGATTATCTCCGGCAATGGCACACACAATTGCTTTCCTAATCTCACCACTGGGCAGTTGGATGCCACTCACCTCGAGGTCTTTGAGATCCTTTATCAACTGTCCCAACACCAAATCTTGTCCGAAGAACTTAAAATCTTGCTCTCTGCAAAGGAGAACAAGTTGTATATGGTCAGTGGTGGATCGATTATGTGGCAAAATGTCTCCTAATGTGAAATAGACTGCAAGCACTTTATGTTTTTTTCTTACTGAACCTAATGGGTTGACTACTTCGAATGAATCCTGATATAGAATCAAGCCTAAGGACATGGGATCTGACTTAAAGCATTTTTTGCAATTACTTTTCCATCCCAAATGTCCTTAAGAACATCTTTGTTGTGAACTTGCAAATGGGTGTAGCTGTGTTGCTCCTGCATGGACTCGCTCTTGAAAAGACCAGCAACTGTTTTTTTTGTTGGAATGTCCTCTGATCTGTTTTCAAAATCTGAGTGTTGCAAGTGTGGAGAAGATCATCTACTCTAATCTCGTCTACCACTCTTTCTACATCTGTTTTAGGAACTCCAATTAGAATCAGTTTCTCTTTAAGTTTATTCAGCAAATTTGACAGACTGATGTCATGTACATGTATCTCCTGGAGTCCTTCAATGACAGCTTGAATAACAGATGTAGGAAGCAACAACTTTGCCTGCAACTTAAGATAAAACAGGGCCAGATTTTTTAGAAACATGTCATCATCTACATGTTCAGGATAAATATCATCTGTACTCATTTCGGATGAGGCAGCTGCCTCATGCATGTCCTCGGAACGAAGCATAGACACCTGAGTGCTTCCCTGGCTTTCACCTGTTCCCTGAACAATATCATCAATTAAACTGTGCTCTGTCTTTCCTTTATGACATCTTGATAAATATGATGTGAATGTTGACAAGACAGTATATGTTTTTTTGCAGTGTTTAAATGGACAAGTTACTGCTGTGCCCTCTTTCAAATGTTTTTTTAGATGTGAAAAGAAACCAGTCAAGTTCTCACAATGCACAGAGCACCATTCAATGTGACAAGTCAAATCAGTACAGCAGAGTAGTGCCACAGCTGCAGGTCGTCTCTCATTGTGATACCGGTATGAGTGTGACTTAAAAGCATTAAAGCTTTTGAACACCAAACTGCAGTTTGCAATTCCACACTTAAAGGTTGCATTTGGCAAATTCCTGTGTAATTTCATATGCCTTATGTAAGCAAAAAACGTATCAAATTCATGCGAGCAAAACTGACAGATCATCTTGAACCTTATTCTTTTGGATGCCAACCAAGTTATACTTAATTCCCACACTCAGGAAAAAATGCTATCTGGAGTAAGACATTAATATACAATGGATTAAAAAAAGGAACGAGGCCGAAAGGGCGCGAAAAAAGTGCGCGAAGAAAAGTGAGTGGACTTTTAATGCATTTAAATTTACAACATGCAACCTTGCATATTATGTCTAAACAAGACAGTAGAATATGTTTTGCATGCTAATTAGCACGGTAACAGGTATCATTTCCAACTGCCGCAAAAACAACAACAACAAAAAGAAATAATAATTAAAAAAAAAATCTCCCACTAAATTAAAAAAATTCACTGCTCTACAACCCCCAAAAAAGGCAACAGCCACCTAAATAAAATCAAATTAGCTTTATTGTTAACTGGAACTCCTTACATAGCCTTCTCAACACAACCGCACTAAAGCAAGCTGAGCCGACAACTGATAATAAGTCAAAGGCACAATAAAACTTCAGAAAAAAAATAGAAATATTCTACAACTACAATGAGTCAACTCGTTTGTTTATTGGTCAGCGTTGCGCATGATCAGTTCATTTGTTCAAATGTCACCGCACTGAAAAGGTGCCTTTGTGCACCCTGTGCAAAAATAATCCACACAAGATTTGCATGCCGACATAAATATAAAAAAGTATATGGTTGCCCTATGGTAATAAATTAACTATACAAAGCAGACTTTATATCAAACAGATATGTTAAAGTTTTCACATTACCTGAAGTTACCAAAGGCACAAAAAAATCCACATCTCACTGGTTACGTTAACCTCTTGGAACAGAACCACTGAGAATTTATATGACACAGACATCCTCAGTGACTATGACCGCTAGGTGTTAGCAACGCCTATTATTTCGGCGCCCGTGTTAACAGATGACTGCATGTGCAAAGTTGTTTTACATCATAAATAATCACGACGAAGTGTGCCGATAAATACGAAGTTACCGTGAATTTAAACTATTAGCACAGAAACATGTCATTCATAACGAAGGAACACAGAGATTTTCTGCCCATAGCCGCTATAGCGACGGGGAATGTGTGAAATCCTACCGCGATCACGCTACTGAAACCCCACGCAAGTCTGCTTCGCGCCCCGCGGATGGAGAGTGCTTGAATCTGGGGTTACCAATATAAACCGCGAATGTAGATACCTTCATATACTACAAGTTACCAAACATGAAAAATAATAAACTGAAGTCACTTACCACAGTTGTGAATCACTCCTCTTTCCTTTAAGGGTAATCTCGACCATGGTAGTTCCAACGATGTGGCTCTGAAAATTTTAAATTTACAGCAATATTCTGTAAATTTAAGTCAAACCAACACGTGACCCCAAGATGCATTGCAGTTTACCGCAATATTCTGTATTAATAAAAAACAGCCCGCGGCTGTAAAATAATGCTGTAATTTTTACAGCAATTCGTTACAGTGCAGTGCACTGCGTAAATCTTCTGAGGATTTTGCAGCCCGGAAAATGGAGCACAGCTGGAGGAAAACAAAACTAGAGGTATTTTGTATTGCTTGGCAGGAAAGTAACCTGTCCTACAGAAAAGCATTAAAAACTGCTAGATCTGATTACTTTTAATCTCTTTTAGAAGAAAACAAACATAACTCCAGGTATTTATTCAACACAGTGGCTAAATTAACGAAAAATAAAGCATCAACAAGTGTTGAAATTTCCCAACAGCACAGCAGTAATGCCTTTATGAACTACTTTTCTTCTAAAATTGATACTATTGGAGATAAAATTGTAACCATACAGCCGTCAGCTACAGTATCACATCAGACAGTGCACTATAGACCCCCTGAGGAACAGTTCCACTTATTCTCTACTATAGGAGAGGAAGAATTGTATAAACTTGCTAAATTAATTAAAACAACAACATGTAAGTTTGACCCTATTCCATCTAAGCTCCTAAAAGAGGTGCTTCCAGAAGTCATAGATCCTCTTCTGACTATTATTTATCCATCATTGTCATTAGGATTTGTCCCCAAAACCTTCAAACTGGCTGTTATTAAGCCTTTCATCAAAAAAACACAACTAGTCCCCAAAGAACTAGCTACTTACAGACCGATCTCGAATCTCCCTTTTCTGTCCAAGATACTAGAAAAGTTAGTATCATCACAATTATATTCCTTCTTAGAGAAAAATGGTGTCTGTAAGGAATTCCAGTCAGGATTTAGACCGCATCATAGTACTGAAACTGCTGTCCTTAGAGTTACAAATGACCTTCTCTTATCATCTGATCATGGTCGTATCTTTCTATTAGTGCTATAGGATCTTAGCACTGCGTTCGACACTATTGACCATAACATTCTTTTGCACATGCCGCGTTTCCAACGCAGGAACTTTACCCAGGAACTAGGGAAACTCTGTGTGTTTCCACCGCAGGAACCAGGAACTAAATAAAGTTCCAGGTAAAAAAATGCCCCTCAGAAAGTCCCTGCTGGTGAGGTAGTACTTTTTCAAAGTTCTGAAACTTTCGGGGGCGGGACTTGGGCGCTAAACATCCTGATTGGTTGAGTTCACGTAGCATTGGTTGAGTTCAACCACCATTTATGCGGATCAACATTTTCAAAATATTAATGTTATTGTGTCATGAAATTTAATTGTAAAAGTATTTCAGGCGAGAATATAGTTGTTTAAAACTCAAATCTGTGGTTTAGTTATAAAGACAGCGCCTATTTAAAATTGTGTTTTGCCGATCTCGGAGACGTGAGCTCCACACGATCAGCGGGAGCTCAGTCCTCATGTATCCGCCGTGAGCAGCCTTACCTCCGCTAGACCTTCTGATGTGTGCCGCTGGTTCTGATGTCTCTTTAGTGGTTAAACATAACATATAATTCGTTTTGGGTAAATCTAACAGGTTATCTTTGGTCTGTATTCAATTTATCTATATATTAAAATGAAAATAAAAAAGGCAAATTGATATAATATTTCGTTTCATTGTAATTGCTGTATATATACACATTTCCCTGAACTAAGAACATTTCTGCAGCTGTTATTATGTTTAAATTAATTTGATTTGAATTTGATGATTTGCATCTTCGCGGACATCACACTCCCGAGTCGAATGCACGAAGTCTGAACTACCGAGGATACACGTCCAAAATCAGCATACTTTGTACTGAGAAACGCGCGCAGACCTATGTCAACAGTCTATTTGCCTAATCTTCCCTGTACTTTACACCGCGGTGGAAACGCACAAAGCAACAGGTCTGGGGGGAAAAAAGTTCCTGGGAAAAAAGTTCCTGGTACAAATGTTCCGGGTAATTTTGGTGGAAATGCGGCAATAGACTAGAGAACTTTGTTGGCATTAATGGAAGTGCATTAGCATGGTTTATATCATACTTATATGACCACAATCAATTCGTGGCAGTGAATGAAGACGAATCATATCGATCACAAGTGCAGTATGGAGTAACTCAAGGCTCAGTACTAGGGCCGTTACTCTTCACGCTTTACATATTACCCTTGGGAGATATCATCAGGAAACACGGTGTTAGCTTTCACTGTTATGCTGATGATACTCAGCTCTATATTTCTTTGCGCCCCTGGGGAAACACACCAATTTGAAAAACTAATGGAATGCATAGTCGATATAAAAAACTGGATGATAATTTCTTCCTGCTAAATTCTGAAAAAACAGGTGTTAATTATTGGACCTAAAAACTCTGCTTGTAATAACCTAGAACACTGTCTAAGATTTGATGGCTGCTCTGTCAATCCTTCGCCATCAGTTAGGAACCTAGGTGTCCTATTTGATAGCAATCTTTCCTTAGAAAGCCACATTTCTAGCATTTGTAAAACTGCATTTTTTTCATCTCAAAAATATATCTAAATTACGACCTATGCTCTCAATGTCAAATGCAGAAATGTTAATCCATGCATTTATGACCTCAAGGTTAGATTATCGTGATGCTTTATTGGGTGGTTGTTCTGCATGCTTAATAAACAAACTCCAGCTAGCTCGGTTCTGTCAACACTGCACTGGCTCACTATTAAGCATCGTATAGTATAAAAAATCTTGCTTATCACTTATAAAATAATGTTTAGCACCTCAGTATTTGAATGAGCTCTTGTTACATTATAACCATGTCCGCTGCGTTTTCAAAGCTCTGGCAACTTGATAATACCTACAATATCAAAGTCAACTGTGGGTTGCAGATCCTTTTCCTATTTAGCACCTAAACTCTTGAATAATGCTGAGTTCCAGGCAGGTTTTTGAGCCCGTAAATCACGACTTCAAACCACGGCTCACAACTTTGTAGCATTCCAGGCAAGTCACGCCAAACTGCCTAAGCGCAAGGAATTGTAGCTAGATTATACATTTTTTTGCAACGTCATTGTGTTAAAGTCTATTTCTCACCATTTACCACTTGCATAAACACCGCATCCGTAGACGACCACCGGGACAGAACCACAGGAAACAGATGATTCTTCTGCACAAACTGACTTTGCTGCAGCCTGGAATTGAGCTGCTGGTTTCGTCTGGTCAGAGGAGAACTGGCCCCCCAACTGAGCCTGGTTTCTCCCAAGGTTTTTTCTCCATTCTGTCAACGATTGAGTTTTGGTTCCTTGCCGCTGTTGCCTCTGGCTTGCTTAGTTGGAGACACTTCATTAACAGCAATTTCGTTGACTTGATTGCAAATCATTGCACAGATCCTATTTAAACTGAACTGAGCTGCATGATGACATCAATGAATTCAATGATGACCTGCCTTTCATTGTCAATTTGCATTATTGACACACTGTTTTCCTAATTAATGTTGTTCAGTTGCTTTAACACAATCTCTTTTGTTTAAAGCACTATATAAATAAAGGTGACTTGACTTCTGTGTGTCGCTTAATTCATCCACACAAAGCACTTTCTTATAAAACATAAGAAACAGACATTTCAGACATGTTTATTTTCTCCTATATGCAATAGTTCAGTTACACTGCTCCAGTGTTGTTATATGAGATATCAGCACTTATGAATCGCCTCTCAGTCAAAGGGACCATAACTAACTTGCATACTCAATACAAAAATCTTTTAATAATCTGGATTTGTAAAATTTGCAAGATTTTGTTGTAGTTTTTTCACTCTACTAAGTAAAGGTACCCAAACCAACTTGCAGAAAACATCAACATGCAAACAGCTCATAACAACAAACCCTTCCAGATATTTTGGAAAACCCATTTTGTACAAAAAACCAAGTGTTTATTTCCATTGTTGACTTTTTTAATATGTTCTAGCACATTAGTATTTCACAGTCATGCCTGTTTTAAAGACAAATAGTCTTTTAAATATAATATTAAAAGATTAATGTTCTGGATGAAACTTAAGATACAGTCGGGTTTGGAATTCAGTCTCAATAGTGTTTACATTACATTTTAAAATACATTTGTTTCTTGTTTTTTTTTTTGTTTTTTTTTGTTTTTTTACATCTGTTAGGACACATTTCTTAATAGTTATTTCACATTTTTTCTAAACACTTGCCACTGTTCTAATCAACTTTCAGTTTGACACAACAGTTCATGTCACATTCAAAATGCATTAAAAACACTTTATTTTATCTCAAATCAACTCATTCATCATAATACTAGTGAAGATTTTCACCCATGAAACTGACCTAAAAACTCTTAAGGACAGGCAGAATTACACAATGATTTCCACTGTAAATTTTCTTTATAAAACAATATAAAATGACTTTCTGTACAGTTCAGATTGACTGCAGTAAATGTTTCACGTTTTCATTACAGCAAAACATGATTCCTGTGTTGCCCCTTTTGAATAAATGATAATGAGATTGAAAGACTAACACTGTGTAGGAGTTCATTTATATCTAATGCTTTTGATAATATTTAATTTCATATTTTAGATTAACATTCATATTAACAGTTTTGTAAAGAGCTTATAATCTTGCAACATGTCCAGTAGGTTCATTAAGTGTGGCTGGTGTTTGTGTTGAGTGAAAAAATAGTTTGTGTCATTTAAAGCTGTATTCATTGACTGTATCTTGTGTCAAAGCAATGATAAACGATCCACATTTGATCCACACAGAAGCTGCTGAGTTTTGTCCGTCAGTTCTGTGTGAAATATAAGAGGTTTTGAAGTTTAACAGCATTAATGTAAGTGTGTGTCTGACATGTGCATCGGCAGGTTATGCTAACGAGGTGGGCAAGGCATTTCGCACATTGGTGCCAGTCAGCTCGGTGTGGGCCAGCTACGCCGTGGCCACTGCATACGAGTTTGCTGATGCATTTGACAAAGGCAGGAAAGCAGCTGTGGTGTCATCTTCTTGCTGCTCTTCATGATGGTTCGGCTGGTTTGTGTCTGCAGGCTCACACTGAGGATAATGGAAAGGTGGTGCGGGTGGCCATTGCTGTGGTTGACACGTTCGTCTGCCAGGCTTTGGCTTCAGTGGCCATTCCTGGATTCACAATCAACCGCATTTGTGCCGCGTCGTTCTTCCTGCTGGGAAAAACCACACGCTGGCCACTTCCTGTGCGCAAGTGGACCACATCCGCCATTGGCCTCTCCACCATCCCATTCATCATCACACCTATTGACAGGTGAGAACGTGTGTATGAGAGAGTGTGTAAAGCCCCTTTCACACTGAAAGGGGGTCCCAGAAAATTGCAGGAAAATTGCCAGAGTGCCCTTTGTGTGAACGCAAACAAAAGCCAGAACCAATGCCATAAAGAGTATAGGACCATCTATAGGACCAGCGAATAGTCAACGTCAAGCTTAAAGTGTCGTGGCAGAGCACTGAAGTCGACTAGTTGCTGGTCCTATAGAGGGAGTAACAGGATAAGACATTTTTGAAGGACTTCCACATTTATGGTCCATTTTCCTAACAGTTTAAAATGACAAATAAATGTATACAAGACGTGCGATTATATTACTGGATGCTCGAAATTGAACAGGAGAATGCACATTCTGTACAGCATATCGTACAGGTAAGTTCAACGCTGTTCTAATCAGTTATAATTATCACTGTACCCTGCTGCACTGTAACACACACATGGGCAACAGACAGTAGCTCCTTCGCTACGCGAGCACAGAATCATTCAGGGCAGAAATGTAATGTCAACACAGTTCTGTGATTTCTCAATAAAATAGCTTAGAAACTGAAAGGTTCAAGCATATATTTCTTAATAACTAAATCCCATAGCATCACTACTACTAGAGAGACACTGCCATGTGGAATTAATTCACACACGCAATCATTCTCACTAATGCAATCATATAAATGTAATCTTTACTGTGCTACTTTATCTGTATCTGATTTAGAATGAGCAGAAATCTGTGAGAAATAAAACGACCCAAAGGCAAAAGAACTGATAAAAATGAGCTGTTATAGGAGCAATAGCCATGTGGGCAGCAGAGTGTCATAGCTGTGCACAAGGGATTTGTCACAGCTCCAGACTTATTTGTACATTAATGACGTCATCAGCGACTTGTGTGTCATAGTGATGACGCACGTTATCGTGCGACTCTTTAACCAGGTGTTTTGAATGCAGATCAACGTTCGTGATGAAAAAATATGTGCAAACTGATATATAATTTATATAGTCCTTGGCCCCATCTGTTGGACATTGATAGTTTGGAAAGAGTTTTACCTTGGTTGAGGTCATCTGCTGGATTACTGCTTGAATCTATATATCGCCAGGTACATTCAGCTGTCAGCTCTTGATTTTTGGCTATCCTGGTGCTAACCAACACCTTGAGACTTGAGCGAAGCTAGAATGGTTGTGGAATCTACCCATAGTGTCACTGTATTGATCTAGAGGGTGAACTCAGTATGCAAGAGTTGGGCTTATTAAGCACCATTCAGGGCAGCACACAGCTCTAGTCAGGCAATACCTGAGGATGTGACAGTGTGAGGTAGTGAGATACTTGCCAACATAGGTAATTCTACCTCACATTCACACCAGGATCTCAAAAGCCAATCAGGTACACTGTTAGACATTTCTGTAATTTCTACAGTTATTTAATGTATATCACCCAGTATAATACTGCAAATTCCCCTTACAGTAAGTAACTGTAATACCCTTTTCTATCATGGGACGTCAAACTCCACATACAGCAACTTGCTGTATTTTTTTAAATTGCTGTATACTACTATATTTGCCTTAAAGGCCTCTGTGACGGCATTCAATTGAGGTTGTTTTATTTTCCTAATTTCTTACATTTGGATTGACAAGATTTGTCCTGCACTGTGTTTTGTCCTACAATGCCACAACAGCTTGGGCCAGACTATACTGGACATGTTAACGTTATATTTTATTGCTTGTAATGATTGGCAAATACATTTGCCCTTCGTGTCAGAAAGAGCACGAACAACACAGATCCAAAGGGGCAGCGCCACGAGTTTTGCCCAGGGATTAGCCCATGAGAGTGGAAGAGTTCCGGAGAAATCTATATTTAAAATTAATAAATGACAGTAGAATACTGATGAATTAGATTTTTTTATAGCAATTTACTGTAAAATGGTACAATTTTCTACTGTAAATCTTAATTATAGAAACTTACTGCCACTTATTGCCACTGGGTGTTCACAAAGGCATAGGAATACACCTAACAGGGATGGACTCAAGGTTGGTCCTGACAGCAAATAGTTGTTCAGGTTATGGGCTTCAAAGTGAAACAAACAATTAAAAACCACTCTATTTTTAACATTGTGCTGCACAAGGTGTCGAGGGATGAACCATGACTGGCTTTGTGAATGATCTACTTCAGGTGATAGTTTGACGACATAACCCAAGGTCTCTAGTTTCTTCATCTCCTGTTGGTAGGCGGCTGCTTTGATGGGGTCTTTCTCCAGGCATTTCTCTGTGTTTCTAAGGTTAGAAAGTACTGCCTCCATGGGAGCTTGAAGAATGGGTTTTTCCTTCTTATGCAAGAGAGGAGTGGCATAGCGACTCTGATAGTCTTTGACTGGAGCAAGTCAAGGGTTTCTTGGTCCTGCTTAGAATGAGTGACAAAATTCTCTGATCTGTCGGGAATCACGTCTACTTGCCAGAGTCTCTCAACACTCCTTTACAACTCTGTTATGGAGGGATTAGCCGCAATGTGCAGACACTGTTGCTGGGCCTTGTAAAGACCAACCCAGTCTTGTCATGACTGCTGCCGGACCTCCAGGTGGACCAAGTCAAACTGGTTCGGAGTGATAAGGTGAGGATGATCCGCTCCGATCAGTAACAGGGGACAGGCTTTGTGAACAGGCTGTAATGGTAAGCCTCTCAAGTGTCTGTAATGTCAGTGAAGCTCTGCAACAGGGTAAGTATGTTCAGTCAAGCGCAAATCACGCAAGCTGGTGAGGTCGACCAAACCGGGTCTTCAGAAAGATGACCCAGTGCTAGACCTGAATCCACAGCCCAGCCCACACCAAAAGAAGGAACTGAAAGCTCTCAGCTGAAGCTTCCGTGATGTGTTTGGTGTAACAGAATATGATGACATTTTCCAAAAACTGTACATTATTGTAGTTCCTCTATGCCCTGCCTCTCTCAAACGTGCTGTTTTCTACAAAGCCCCTCCTTCCAACAAGCACAGTCTGCTCTGATTGGGAACAGAGTCATGCGACAGACACAGTGATGATGCTTTTATGTATTTGCAGTACACAAGCCGCGATTAAGAAAGCTGACTCCACTATGAAGACCCTGTCTCTCTCTCTCACGCACACACAAACACACACACACGACAGAAAAGCATTAAAAACTGCTAGATCCGATTACTTTTCTTCTCTTTTAGAAGAAAACAAAAAAAACCCCAGGTATTTATTCAATACAGTGGCTAAACTAACGAAAAATAAAGCCTCAACAAGTGTTGACATTTCCCAACACCACAGCAGTAATGACTTTATGAACTACTTTACTTCTAAAATCGATACTATTAGAGATAAAATTGCAACCATTCAGCTGTCAGCTACAGTATCACATCAGACAGTGCACTATAGACCCCCTGAGGAACAGTTCCACTCATTCTCTACTATAGGAGAGGAAGAAATGTATAAACTTGTTGAATCATCTAAACCAACAACATGTATGTTAGACCCTATACCATCTAAGCTCCTAAAAGAGGTGCTTCCAGAAGTCATAGATCCTCTTCTGACTATTGTTAATTCCTCATTGTCATTAGGATATGTCCCCAAAACCTTCAAGCTGGCTGTTACTAAGCCTCTCATCAAAAAACCACAACTTGACCCCAAATAACTAGTTAATTATAGACCAATCTCGAATCTCCCTTTTCTGTCCAAGATACTAGAAAAGGTGGTATCCTCACAATTATACTACCTCTTAGAGAAAAATGGTATATGTGAGGATTTCCAGTCAGGATTTAGACTGTATCATAGTACTGAGACTGCTCTCCTTAGAGTTACAAATGATCTGCTCTTATCATCTGTTTGTGGGTGTATCTCTCTATTAGTTTTATTGGATCTTAGTGCTGCGTTTGACACAATTGACCACAACATTCTTTTGCATAGACTTGAACACTTTGTTGGCATCAATGGAAGTGCATTAGCATGGTTTAAATCGTACTTATATGACCGCCATCAGTTCGTAGCAGTGAATGAAGATGTATCATATCGATCACAAGTGCAGTATGGAGCACCTCAGGGCTCAGTACTAGGGCCGCTACTCTTCACGCTTTATATGTTACCCTTGGGAGATATCATCAGGAAACATGGTGTTAGCTTTCACTGTTATGCTGATGATACTCAGCACTATATTTCTTCGCGGCCCGGTGAAACACACCAATTTGAAAAACTAAAGGAGTAAAACTGCATTTTTCCTTCTCAAAAATATATCTAAATTACGGCCTATGCTCTCAATGTCAAATGCAGAAATGTTAATCCATGCATTTATGACCTCAAGGTTAGATTATTGTAATGCTTTATTGGGTGGTTGTACTGCAAGCTTAGTAAACAAACTACAGCTAGTCCAAAATGCAGCAGCAAGAGTTCTTACTAGAACCAGGAAGTATGACCATATTAGCCCGGTCCTGTCCACACTGCACTGGCTCCCTATCAAACATCGTATATATTTTAAAATAATGCTTATTACTTATAAAGCCCTGAATGGTTTTGCACCTCAGAATGAGTTCCTTTTACATTATAATCCTCTACGTCCGCTACGTTCTCAAAACTCAGGCAATTTGATAATACCTAGAATATCAAAATCAACTGCGGATGGCAGATCCTTTTCCTATTTGGCGCCTAAACTCTAGAATAACCTACCTAACATTGTTCGGGAGGCAGACACACTCTTGCAGTTTAAATCTAGATTAAAGACCCATCTCTTTAACCTGGCTTACACATAACATACTAATATGCTTTTAATATCCAAATCCGTTAAAGGATTTTTAGGCTGCATTAATTAGGTAAACCGGAACCGGAAACACTTCCCATAACACCCTATGTACTTGCTACATCATTAGAATAATGGCATCTATGCTAATATTTGTCTGTTTCTCTCTTATTCCGAGGTCACCGTAGCCACTAGATCCAGTCTGTATCCAGATCAGAGGGTCGCTGCAGTCACCCGGATCCAGTACGTATCTAGACCAGATGGTGGATCAGCACCTAGAAAAGACCTCTACTGCCCTGAAAGACAGCCGAGACCAGGACAACTAGAGCCCCAGATACAGATCCCCTGTAAAGACCTTGTCTCAGAGGACCACCAGGACAAGACCACAGGAAACAGATGATTCTTCTGCACAATCTGACTTTGCTGCAGCCTGGAATTGAATTACTGGTTTCGTCTGGTCAGAGGAGAACTGGCCCCCCAACTGAGCCTGGTTTTCTCCCAAGGTTTTTTTCTCCATTCTGTCACCGATGGAGTTTCGGTTCCTTGCCGCTGTCGCCTTTGGCTTGCTTAGTTGGGGTCACTTCATCTACAGCGATATCGTTGACTTGATTGCAAATAAATGCACAGACACTATTTAACTGAACAGAGATGACATCACTGAATTCAATGATGAACTGCCTTTAACTATCATTTTGCATTATTGACACACTGTTTTCCTAATGAATGTTGTTCAGTTGCTTTGACGCAATGTATTTTGTTTAAAGCGCTATATAAATAAAGGTGACTTGACTTGACGACATGATACTCAACACGGCGCAAAACTCTGCATTTGAACAGTCAATAGCAAATACTTAAACTATTAAGAAAACATACAGTAGCTTATTCAGAATTCAGAAGTGCCAAATTGTCATAGCAGTCAGAATTGACCCAATTTTTTTTTTTTTTAAATAGCCTTTGCATAGCCAGCCTTGGTACTCTCTTAGGTTCACAAAATAATGTTTTATTAACAAGGTTCGGAAGGAGTGCGTCAGATACTTAGCCGGTTTGCACCTTTTGCCATTATATGGCAGACTCAGCTTCTCCCATTTAGATGACGAGATCTATGATGGGGATTTTTTCAGTTCTCCAGGCAATCTGCCGGTTCCAGGATCATTCCTTCTCCGACAGACACCGCCGCCAAGCTCCTGGCTTCATTGTGGCTGCTGCTGTCTGCTTGACCAGCCACATGTTCTCCACGACGCCAAGGCTTAACCTCGCCTCTACCAGCATCACTTCCAAATTTTCCCCGGTCTCTGCTTATCTTTCAGCTGTGCCTACAATTTAAGCCTGAGGCAAACGCTTAATTCTGATGTTTCGCCCTCGCGAAAGGTAAACAAAGCGGATCTGTACGATCTAAGTTATTCGTCTCCAAGCAATCAACCAAACCTCACTCCTAAATCCACAACAGCAGGGTGGCCAATATATCGAGCAAAGCTCGCAATGCCCCAACTCGTCTCGCTCGACACCTCCATTGCCCTGCGGTGCACAAGACCCGGCTCTCCTTAAGCACTGAGTTGCAGTGGCAGGCTTCCAACTTGCCTGAGCCTCGCCCTGCTTTCCCCCATAGGCGACTTGAATTAAAAAAAGGGTTTATGATCAGCCCTTTTGAAGCCCCTTCTCAGTTTTGCATTAGCCCATTGGAGCGGCTACACTGAAAATTCTGGGATAAGAAACTCCTAATCGTTCTGTCAACTCCTCATAATTCACAGTTTTCAAGCATAATCACCTTGTCTGCGGCGGCGCAGGAAGAGCCATCACCCATGACACCCCCTCGTAAGGATTGGGGACCTAGGACTTATCCACTGGCTCGCCAACGGCAACGAAAAAGGCAAGACCTGAGTTCGACGGCAAAGACCTCTCGCCCCTAAATGAAGTTCCTGATACTTCTGCTGTTCATCAGGGACTGTGCCCTCCACTAGAGAGCGCTGTTGGACCACTAATGTGCATCCAATGCTCTTACTGCAGTCCCCTGGCTCTAACAGTGACTGTCTCACCACAAAAGGCACCTCAAGCACCATTGGACCGACCTACCACTTCGAGCACCCCCTCAGACACTCTGCGCAATTCGGCCTTCAGA
Organism: Carassius carassius; assembly: GCF_963082965.1. Classification (NCBI taxonomy): domain Eukaryota; kingdom Metazoa; phylum Chordata; class Actinopteri; order Cypriniformes; family Cyprinidae; genus Carassius; species Carassius carassius. Next base: position 6,753,877 of record NC_081758.1, on the reverse strand, counting down.
GTTTTGGGGACGACCCAAGGGTCTGGCAAAGATAGCCGTTTAAGATGGCCCACAAAGCTGCCACTTTCTCGGTAGCAGCGGGGCTCGATGTTCATTCTGTTGGAATAAATCCTGCCATGATCACACTTCAGGATTATATACAACGAAACGCAGCGACTTTGACACATGCATTTCCCATGCTTACGGACGCCGCAAACTTTCCGTGCTCGGAAATTCTAACACATGTTACATTACAGTTACATTAATGTGTGTGACATTACAGGCACAGATGGATGTCTTGAGACCATTAATGCTTTTTCGGGCCGTGTGGGAATGCTTGCCCTGAATTCCGCAATGGGTGTTACGCACAATTCGTCACGGATACACCATTCAGTTTCGAAAAAGGCCCGCCTCTTTTCCTCAGGATTCTTCCCACGATTGTGTGTTCAGAAGAAACTGCAGTGCTGCGAAAAGAGATGTCGTCTCTACTGAAAAAGGGCTAAAGAAGAAGTACACCCCTCTCAGATGGAGTCTGGATTTTACAGCCAATATTTTGTTGTGCCAAAAAAAGATGGCGGCCTACAACCAATATTGGATTTATGCCATTTGAATCTTGCACTCAGGACAAGCAAATTCAAGATGTTGACGATAAAATATATTCTGTCTCAGATTCAATCAAACAATTGGTTTGTTACGATCGATCTGAAGGATGCATACTTTCATATTCAGATCATGAAGAGACACAGGAAGTTCCTCAGATTTACTTTAGAGGGCAAAGCGTATCAATTCTGAGTTCTTGCCCTGGCTCCTCGGACTTCCATGAAATGCATGGACACAGTTCTGGCCCCGTTGCGGCTCCAGGGCGTTCATGTGCTTAATTACCTGGATGATTGGCTGGTATTAGCACAATCCCAGACTCAAGCACGCTCTCATCGAGATCTTGTGCTGCATCATCTAAGCGGCCTGGGCTTATGCATGAATCTCCAAAAGAGTGTTAGGGGTCTGTTTTTGCTGCAAGACTGTCATGTTAGATGCGTCCTTTACAGGTTGGGGGGCTGTTTGTCAAGGATGCCTAGCCCACAGGCCTTGGACGGAGGCACAGTGAGGGTGGCATATAAACAGATTAGAGCTGCTGGCAGTCTTTCTGCCTCTCCAATATTTTTCAAGAGTGCTGTATGGCCGTCATGTGTTAAATAATGAAGTGGACTTATTCGCGTCAAACACAACGCATTGCCCACTATGGTTCTCCCTATCCCTCCCATCGCCCAAGGAACTGGAGGCTCTAGCACACGAATGGCCCAGGACCAGTTTGTATGCTTTTCCTCCGATTCTGCCATTTCCAGCGGTGCTATCCAGAATACGGTTGGACAGAGTGGAACAGCTGTTGTTGGTTGTTCCGTGGTAGCCCACTCAGCCATGGTTTGCAGAACTGATCAGTCTGTTAGCAGGTTCTCCATGGGAGATTCCCCTCAGACGGGACTTGGTGTCGCAAGCACGGGGAATGATCTGGCACCAAAGGCCACATCTATGGAAGCTGTGGGCATGGCCTTTTAGCAGAGTGAGTTATTATTTCCTGATCTTTCAGTAGAGGCCACCAAGACTATAATTGATTCTAGGACAGTTTCTATGAGACGTTTAAATGCCTTCAAATGGAAACTGTTTACTACCTGGTGCAGACTCGGCTTACTGCCCTGTCGTCTCAGAACAAGAGTTTCTTCAAAACCAAAGGGAGTTTTCAAAGGGAGTAACGACAGCCACTCTTAAAGTATACGTGGCAGCCATATCAGCTAACCACGCACACGTAGACGGCATTTCAGTTGGCCATCATCCCCTGGTCTCTCATTTTATGCAGGGTTCGCGACGGCTGCGGCTATTACGAGGGTTATCAGGACATCCATTTGAGCCCTTGGAAACTGTGTCTGAAAAAAATCTGACTCTAAAGACAGTCCTTCTTTTAGCTTTATCCTCCCTCAAAAGAGTTGGGGATTTACAAGCTCTTTCTGTTTCACCTTCGTGCACGGATTTTGCAAAAGGATTTGTGAAAGTTTTTCTGCGACCAAGGCCTGACTATATCCCTAAGGTCGCTTCGAATCCTTTTCGCTTCCAGCAGGTAATCTTGGAGGCTTTCTCCCCCACAGAGGCGGGATTAGGATATCTAAGCCTTTGTCCTGTGATAGCGCTGAAGATCTATGTTTTATCGTACAGCCCAAGGACATGGGTCCGACCAGATTTTGAGAATAAAAATAAAGGCTGTGCTGTCACAAAGCATGTCCCATTGGTTGGTGGAGGCTATATCCTTAGCCTATGAGGCACTTCGCCATTACGTTAGGCGTTCCCATGCGATAGTGTTTCCTTAGATCATGAAATTTGAGCGAAATAGTGCGCAGCATGCAGGTATACTATGCTTAAGCATTCGTAAGGAGGTGCCAAGTGCTAGTTGGCCAATAAAATTGCTGGTATGATACAGGGCTTCTGACATTCATCACATTAAGAGGTTTTCCCATACGGTAACATCACCGCAGCATCTCGTTCCCTATTCAGGGAACCGTGGTTACATACATAACTGAGATGTAAAACTGATGTTTGAAATTATTTTAAACATGAAAAGGTACATTAATGTGAAATTAAAACTGCCAGTAGGTGGCAGCAAGTCACTTTAAAGTGAGTCATTGCATTTGAACTGAATCAATTAGATGGGCAATTAATTCAAAAACGAAACACTGTTGTGTTGTTCAGAGATGCAAAAAAGCACTGTGGCTGTGTTTGGAATGATTTTTGTTGAAAAAAAAGAGCAAAAACAGGAAATACGGTGTTCTAAATGCATTTTAATAGACTGATTCATGCAGTGAAAGAACACACTATAAATGCGCACGCACGCGCACTAGTCTAACTTGCTAGACTTCATCACGTAACGTGCACGCACTCTAGGCGTTTAGTTTGCTTTTCGTGATATACCGGATAATATAAAATCGCACATAGTTACATAGTTAAAACAACAATTGCGATATTATTGCAGGATTCGCAGACCACATAGCACACCCCTATACTTTTTAGATTTTGATAATGCATTGTCTTCTTATCATTCCAACAGTTCACATTTAAAGCACTGCATGTTTGCAGGGTAAAAACATGGGTCGATTTTCGCATTGTTCTGAACTCTGAACAAAACAACAATTTTATAGAAAAAAAAAAAACATTTATTCTGCCAGCAGGTGGAGCATTTGGTAGAATAAGGTTTCCCTGGTAACAGCAGAACTCGAAGCAGCACAGCAGGACTACAAACGTGCAGCACACATGTTTTTTTTAATTAAATCATAACGTTAGCCTTTTGAAGTTTATTCGTCACATTCAGACATATTGAAAGTCTTGAAATCATAATTAAGACTTTCCTGTACAATTTAAGACTTTTTATGGCCTTAAATTTTATACAACTAAATTTAAGACTTTTTAAGACTTGCGAAAAACCCTGGAAATCAGTGAAGAGCACGTGATTCATCTGATAGTGGATTTTAAGGGGCAGTCACACATAAATTCTTTATTTATTCTTGCATAATAAAAACTCTCCTACAGTCCAGTCAGTCACCATCAGTTGCAACTCGCGCGCATTTATTTAAAGTTTACGTCACTCACTGACGACGTTTTCCTAACGAGAAAAAAAAAAAAAAAAAAAACAGATTGCCCTGCTTTGCCTCTGGCTAGTATTCGTTGCCATCTGGGTCAGAGCCAATTAGAAGCAGGATGTGGGTGGGGAAAAAATCTGCTGTCTCCTGTGTGTATGGGGAAAAGGGAGGGACAGAGAGAACAGGCTAGAACTACGTTTAAATAACATATAAAAAATATCTGCTTGATAACTTATTATGGAGCTGGGCATAAGCCCAAATAAGCAACTATTTGGAGGCGTGCATATTAATGGTCCCGACTGTTACGTCACAGTCGGTGTTATATGGAGATTCGCCTATTTTTCAGGGGTGTTTTTCAAAAACGAGATTTAAATAAGAAGGAGAAAACAATGGTTTTTGAGACTCACTGTATGTCATGTCCATGTACTGAAATATTTAACTATGCAAAGATAAATTAAATTTCAAATTCTAGGGCACCTTTAACAAGAATTAATGCACAGTCAAACCAACAATTATTCAAACACCACATTTTGATTTTTTTTTACTAGTAGGTGCAGGACACTATAATCTATGAAAGTGAGTATAGCAAAATAAAGCGAACTGTGACGTATTATACCCAACAATTCTTCATACAGTGGACTACTAGTGAAATTAATAAAAAAAAAATATACAGACACTTTGACCTGACCATGTTTTGCTTACGTGTTTTTCCTGAATTGCTAATGCGACCTTTTTACACCACAGTCTGAATAAAATGAAGCATTGCTTGGTAATTGTTCAACAAAGTATTGATAGTTGTGTAATTATTGTCATACTAATAGTTGTCTGAAGATTTGGTTGATTGTAATCCATTACAATACATTTCTATCATAGTTATCTGACATTATCCAGATGAATTTGTTCTGATACAGTTTAACTCTTCTTGTCATATTTTATTACCATTTTCTAAACTATAGTTAATAAACTGTGATAATGTTAGAAATGTTGAAGGTGTCTGAATAAATTTAGGTTTGATTGTATATTTAATTTTTACACTGAAGACTATGCAGTGCTATTTTACATTTAATTATTCGGTTTCTGTACCTGGACACAAACTTGAATAAACTAAAACACTGTGTAAATAGCACAAATAAATAAATAGAACTAACATACAAATTAAACAACTTCAAACAGGGCCCACTGGTACAACCTGCACCGGGGCCCCTCAAACCCCAGCTACGGCCCTGCACAGTGACGTATCGACCTTCTACTGGTTCCACGTCTTCACGTGATGCGAATTTGCAGTTCAGAGTTCACCAAACTTGAACTTTGGAATGCACCGAAATACGAATTTTTTTCGCATGAGCTTGCGTTTCCGGTCTGACGCATTCGCATGCGTATGAATGGAAGTGCTAGAATGAGGCATTTTAGCCCGGTCTGGATCAGCCTTCTCTTTTAGATAGAATAAATCTGTTTGTTGGAGACTTGGAGCTTTGTAACTGCAGATCTTATACATGCACAAATAGCTACTGTACATAACACACTAAAGAAAAGGAAAAATAGAAATTGCATCATATGTCCCCTTTTACTTACTTTGTGATACAGGCCTTTGGTGAGAAGGGTTCCATAAACCCTCGTGATCAGGGGCGTAGATTACGCGGGGGACGTGCCCCGCGTGCCGATGGAGAAGCACCCGGCTGCAACCTGCAGATCGAGGCGGGGCTGCACCTGGGGCGGGGTTGCACGTGCAGCCCCGCCCCACACCTACTCTGATTGGTTCGATCGTCTTTCATGGACTTACATGATAGGAAATGTGTGCGTAGTTGGTGTAGGACGGAGAACGCAGTTTTACAAAGCCTTCATAATGCACTAAAGAAGAAAAATAAAACATTAGCCTGTAACTCGCCATGTCCCTGAAATGATTGTTTTGTTAAATTAAGCTGATCTTTAGGCTAACATACGAATATAGTAAATTAATTGGGTTGATTATCCACAGTAAGACGATCAGGTCTTCAGATAGAAGAATGGAATTATGAATTAAATAATTTTAGAAAATTGTATTATTTCATATCATCAGAGTATGAGAAAGGAAAATGAAAGGGGTATATCATTACTGTTTTAATTTATATAGCATGAAAAGACAATTATTGTTACATATAATTATCCGTCATGCAGTTGATAAATGACACTGCAATATTCTAATGTGTCTGCCAATTCAATTTTTATGAAACTTTTAATTTTCTTTACTACATTGCAAAACATAGACTTTTTCTCCCCTTTATTTCAGGAAAATATGCTGCTCCCCGTTATTTGAAAGTGAAGACATCGATAAACTTTTATCTCTATCAGCTAGTGATGATTCTGAAAGGACATACCTGTAAACCGTTGCTATAGTAACGAACACAATTTCATGATAATTGTGCTCTTATTTTAGTGCAGTCTCACAGCCACTGTCAAATATTGAGATAAACTTTATAAAGTATCATCTATTTATATTAAATTGGTATCTTCTCCGATATCCATTTTGTGACCATTGAGCCGATTCTTTTCAATCAGCAGGAATAATTCGGGATATTGTAGCCTACGTTTAATGTGGCTTAATGCATTAAAACAGTGTTTTTAAAAGACCAAACTCAGTAAACAAATAAATAATAAAGCATTCTATTCACTGACAGGTAGATGAGTCTAGAATAAGAATACAATGTGTTTAATTACGTGTTACGTGCATTAAAATGTGTTTTAAAATGACCAAACTCAGTAAACATTTTTAATAACACATTTTATTTACAGACAAGCAGGTTATGGGTGGAAATTAAACGCTTTGTGTTCGTATTCTGTGCTCATATTTGGTCTTTTTAAAACACTGTTTTAATGCATAAAGCCACATACTTTCACGTTAAGCGTGCTTTTAGAATGTCCCAATTATTAATTTGTGAATTAATCTGGTCAAGAAGAGTAAACTTGCAGCAGCTAACATCTCTTGATTCAATAAATCAGACATAGTGAGTCAAGTTAATAATAAAAAACTGCATTATAGGAAAGGCTTTGTAAAACTGTACAGCGTTTTTAGCTTTTTAAACAGCGTTCTCCGTCCTACACTAACTACGCACACATTTCCTATCATGTAAGTCAATGAAAGACGATTGAACCAATCAGAGTAGGTGTGGGGCGGGGCTGCCCCGCCCCAGGTGCAGCCCCGCCCCGATCTGCAGGCTGCAGCCGGGTGTACTTGTTTCCGATGAGTCATCGCTAAAATGCCGGTGCTTCCTTCACTCGCTCACTGACTGAATACCTCTTTCTGGCGAATTCTCTCGTCAGAAACAACAAAGTGCAGATGTGTGTACGAATCTTTAATTAAGATATTGATTTCACAGTGTTAACAGTTTCAGTGATTTTAATGTGAGTTTCTGAGAGTGATTGAACTCTAGACTGTGAGTGAAAATGATCTATTCACATTTAATATAAAGTCAGTCGTATTAAAAATATGTTATGGCATGACACCTATATCTGTTACTTAAGTAAACAGACAGGGTTTTATAATAAATTACATAAATTGGAGTAAAGGCTGATGAAATATATACATTTATACACACACACACACACACACACACATACATTACATACATTTTATCTATATATCTAAATAAAAATAGGCTCAGTATATGACCCAAAGTAACTAGTAACTAACTACTTGAGTAGATTTTTTTCCCCGATACTCTTTTACTCTTACTCAAGTAACTATTCAAGACTAGTACTTTTACTTTTACTTGAGTAAATATTTCTAGAAGTACTTTTACTTTTACTTGAGTACAGTTTTTGGGTAGCTCTACCCACCTCTGGTAGTATATAAACAAATCATTATTATATGTTATTGTCCAGCAGTCATAGATTTCTAAGCCAAAAAACAAACAAACAAAAAGCTAGAAATTAGAGAAAAATTAGTTGCGTTTAGTATCCACTACCAGTCAAAAGTTTTTGAACAGTAAGCTTGTTAATTTTTTTTTAAATTCTCTTCTGTTCACCAAGCCTGCATTTATTTGATCCAAGTAGTGCAAATCAGTGACATTTTGAAATATATTTACTAGCCTATTTAAAATAGCTGTTTTCTATATGAATATATTTAAAAATGTTATTTATTCAATTTCAAAACTGATTTATTTTGCATCATAACTCCAGTCACACGATCCTTCAAAAATAATTCTGATATACTGATTTTCTGCTAAAAAAAAAAAGAAATATTATTATGATAATGTTGAAAACAGCTGAGTAGAATTTTTCAGGTTTCTTTGATGATTAAACAGTTCAGAAGAGCAGCATTTATCTGAAATAGAAATCTCTTGTAAAATGATGTCTTTATCATCACTTTTGATCAATTGAAAGAATCCTTGATAAATCCTAAGCTTTTGAATGATATGGTGTAAAATGTTGCGAAAGCTTTTTATTTCACATGAATGCTGATCTGTGGATCCTCCTATTCATCAAAGAATGCTGAAAAAAATGTTCTCATCTATTTTAAATATTGATAATCAGCAAATCCGCATATTAAGAATGATTTCTGATTAATGTGACACTGAAGACTGGAGGAATGATGCTGAAAATTCACCTTTAATCACATGAATACATTACATTTAAAATATACTAAGATAGAAAACAGTTATTTTAAATAGTATACATATTTAACAATATTACTGGTTTTGCTGTACTTTGGATCAAATAAAGGCAGACTTGGTGAGCAGAAGAGACTTCTTTCAAAACATAAAAAATCTTACTGTTAAAAAACTTGACTATTAGGCTAGATTACAGAAATGTTATATCGTAATGAAATTACACACACACACACACACACACACACGCATGTGTATATATATGTGTATATATGTGTGTGTGTGTGTGTGTGTGTGTGTGTGTGTGTGTGTGTGTGTGTGATTTCTGTCCCCCTCACTTCTGAAAAGATGGCTACGCCCCTGCTCGTGATTGACACCAGCTGGCGCTGGTTAACCTGATTATCAGCAGAACCACTTAAGCAGGAAAGATGATGCTGTTCTTTAGTAACTGAAGATGATTTCAGGATGGCTGCTGTTGTTGTTTGTGGCCACTGCAAAGGCAAAGAATGGTAAAATTCTCATAGTGGTAGACAGTAAGGGAGTAGCTTTACTTCATTACTGTACTTAAGTACATTGTTTAAGTATTACTGTACTGGAGTAGTTTTATTTTGAGTAGCTAACTTCTACTTCACTAAACTCCAACGCATAAGATCGTACCTTTTACTTAACTACATTTCATAAAACCTATCGATACTCCTTATAATATCATGTGCTCCGACATGCAGAAGCGGTGTCTGATTCAAGAACAAACTTTTCAGTGAACCTTTTAAATCGGTTCGCAAATAGCATCAAACGATTCTTTCAAGAATTAGAATGATCCTATTGCATCTGCTCTCAAGTCGACAAATCACTGATTCAAATGAACCATTTAGTGAGAGACTCCAGTGAACTGCTGAACTCCCAACCGGGAGATCTTGTGAGCGCGCGCTAGTGATGCTGCTAAAAGTAACTTTCTAATATCGAATTTTTGTTTTGTTTTGTTGAATTTAATTATTGTAACTGAATCCTATTCAAGTCAAAGCTGTCAATTTGTTTGGGAACTAAATCTGCTGTAAAGGGTTACCTGTTCAAGTCCATTGAAATGCTTTAATGCAGACACCTCAACAACAGTGTTTCTATATTTTCGGTCAAAAAACTAAACGTTAAAATAAGATTAAATAAAATAACTATTGCACGTTCAAATTGAGTATTGTTACTCAATAGTATGCACTTTTATATTGTTTGGATTAACTAGCCGAGTAGACCAATGTTTATTCACAACCATACTGAAAATAAGTAAATATTGTTAGCTGATGTTAACAGTCTAGCTAACAACCTTGCTGGTGCGACGTTGAGGTAAATTTCAGCTATAAAGTAAGGTTTTTTTTTTTTCAACCACCTATAGATGACATCTGGGGGGAAAAAAGAAAGGATGTGATGTTCAGAACATGGTAACTATCAAAGTGGGAAGTGATGCCCTCTGGGGGCATTAGGCCAGGGGTGTTTTTACACCACAAGGTTTGAGAAGGGGAAAGATCATTATGAAAATATATTTTCCTTAATGTTCTTCCTTACGTCAGGCCGCATGTAGCCTGTTTTTTTTTTCTTACTAGTGAAAATCAGATGTTCGAATTATCTCCAGGAGATCGCAATGAAAGCTTCATAGTGAACATTACTACATCACTCTTGTCAACTTAGTCCATATCAACAACAAAAATATCTTTTGAGCAGTAGAATTATAAATATGTATGTGCTAATAATATAAAATTAAATAGCCTATATAAAACTGCTATTTTCTTTTAAAGTACATAAAAGTTCCTTTGATCTCACTCGAGTAAAACTGAAAACGGAGTGCTTCTAATTTTACTGGAGTAATATTTTATTATACCATCTGTACATTTTACTCAAGTAGCCTACTTGATTTGTGTACTTCGTCCACCACTGTTTGTCTTCTCATTCTGTCTTCGATGTATTCACTAACTGGAGTGGTTTGCGTTTAGATTTGACTGTAGACTGTGGCAGCGGCGATTCAGTCACTGTCCGCTGGAGACCCAGACTGGATTCGTCTCAGAAGCTGGATCCTTCCAGAGGTTTGTTGGGAAACTGTCCGCCGAGCTTTACAATGTCCGACGACATGCTGATCTTCTACGCGTTACTACGAGACTGTGGCTTTCTCAAACAGGTACACGAGTGTGATTCAGAGATTCACCCGGACGAACCATCTCACTGATTCTCTTCTACCGGTCTGACAGGTAACGGCAGACAGCGTGACGTACTCCAACATGCTGATCTATGACCGACAGCCGGAGCTGCCTTTCATTTTCCAAAGGGTCCAGTGCGTCTATGACTCGTAGGTGATGAGACAGTGGTGCACAGGACACCTCCACCCCCCCACCCCCCTCCCCACACTCACACTCACACCGGTAGATGACTTTTGGCTTGAGCGATATGTTTCTGGAATGCCGTGTTATGTTCGAGACGATACGAAATGCGTGTGCAAAGATAGCGCAGTGGAGTAGGCTATGCGGGAAAGCCGTGTGGAAATCATAGACTGTATAAAAACATTATAGAAAATACTATTAACCTGGTTTAATGTTGTAAAACAACCAGAAAAATGTATCTTCTCACATTTCACTTGTCAAACATTGTTCTTCTTAGGGAATGGCAACTAAAGTGTAAAGTGCAATTTATGCAAGAGCTATTTTTACCTAGTAGCTAGTTCTTACCCCTAAATGTAGTTTTGCCTCCATGTTCATAGACCAATTTATTTCTGCAGGGATTTCATTGATTAAAAGCAATATAAAAATCACAAAGTAGCCTACACTGAACAAAAATGATAAACACAACACTTTTGTTTTGCCCCCATTTTTCATGAGCTGAACTAAAAAGATCAAATACTTTTTCTGTGTACACAAAAGGCCTATTTCTCTCAAATATTGTTCACAAATCTGTCTAAATCGGTGTTAGTGAGCACTTCTCCTTTGACGAGATAATCCATCCACCTCACAGGTGTGGCATATCAAGATTCTGATTAGACGGCATAATTGAACAGGTGTGCCTTAGGCTGGCCACAATTAAAGGAAGAAATCTTTGTTCAGCTCATGAATAATGGGGGCCAAAACAAGTGTTGCGTTTATAATTTTTATCAGAATAATATAATATTTTATATATAGCCTAGATTGTTGTTCCAAATGCATCAATGCAATAAGTCACCACATTTATTACTGATGTTAGTTATGTAAACTTGGGAGACGGACTCAATAGTAGCCTATGCTGCAGCAGGTGCACCAATTTTCACACATGACATCACTGGTGGGAGGGGCCCCATCTCATTCTTTGAGGGTCTTCATCGAAATCTGGTGTGCCACTGTGATAAGACACTGAATTCTTGATAGAGAGGTGAGATTAAGCTTTCATTCAGTCTTTGAGCTTGTTTTCCACAGAGCTGTAAGCAAGATGACCGCATTCGGCGCTGTGGAAGATGAGAAGGAAGGACTGGTGACCTTCAGCATGGAGCTTATGAACAGTTAGTGTTAAAATCACATTTACGTCACTCCTCATCTTCAGCACTCATTCCCTGATTTATTTTCTTCGTAGACTTTCAATAAAAGTGCTTAATCTCCAAACTAATTTACAGACATTTCGCCACAATCCTCATGGATTTAATTAACATTATAATCGGTGAATATCCTTTTTCACTTGTCACATTGGGTCATTCTGGTATTCAGTGCCTTTTTGTGTCCAGTGTAAAGATCATGTTCTTACTGTACCTTTAAAAACTTGCCCTACTGATCTTACTGGCTTAAAATGGCAAGGAACATAAATGTTCAAGTTGTCTTGCACTTATCCCCATTTGAACTTTAAGCATAATGAAGTTGATAACATTTTACAGCATTTTAATCCACCAAATATTACAACTTTTTTTCTGTTTTGTGATGTCAAAGGCACAGAAGAATACCAGGAATGAACTCATTGTGAAAGTAAATGGGGTACAGATGCAGTTTCGATACACTAAATGTGTATATAGCCCTAAAATCAACATCAGTTTAAGTAGTTGAGACCTAAGCGGAGAGTGCATGTGCTGCTGAACTGTCACATATGTACACCTGAGTTCATCATCAGGAAGATTATGACTCCTCTACTGATGGTCTGCAGGTGATTTCAGTGCCCCGGCTCCGTCTATGAGGTTCCAGCTAGGGTCTGTTATTCCCATCAGAGCCACTGTGGAGTCACCGAGCCACAGGCAGCTGAAAATCTACATGGAGAGCTGTGTGGCTGCTACAGATGCCAACATCAGCCGCGCCGCTCAGGTGCACCCCATCATCGCCAATGTCGGGTAACCACACGTGGCTTTCTCCACCATTTACTAACGTCCTTCACCTAATTTGGTGTTCCAAGCCTTTATAAAAATATACAATCACCAAATCTCAGATTCAACCTTTGTCAACATGTTTTTTCAATTAGCAATTGTTCTGGGTTTCAATCTGGAACTGACTACTATAGTAGGCCTCATTGTGCTGAGCTTAGGCACCTCAGTATTTGAGTGAAAAAAGTTCTCGCAAGATTATTCACCTAAAAAAAAAAAACCTTCTGCCAATCTCAGATCAGTGAGGCCTACCATCAATCAGTTCTAAGAAGCAACACAAAAACCTGTGATAACTGTGAAAGAAAAGCTAAATAATCCATGTCTGCAATGAAGCAAATAAATATTGTTCACAAATGTTCCAAAAAATAATTAAGCATGGGAATAAATTCTTTTGAAAGATCAGTGTGTAGACATTAGTTCTATCTGCTTTAATTCATGTTTTATCCTGCTCATGAGCCTAATCATAGGTTTCGGAGAAGCATAACAACCATATTTAATTTTGACAAATTCAAAGAAAACTAGTTTATGAAGATTTTAATCCAAGATTTAGCAATAACATACAGGAGACTTGGAATAAATTTTTGTAGGCCAGTAATTTGGGTAACAAGGTGTAAAATTAATAAATCGCATTTATTTGGAAAAATGTTATACCTTTTTGTGTGGGATTAGTCAGTCAGAAAAACCCAACATAACATGGGCTCATGTTTATGTGTGTTTAATGGTGCTTGTCGTTTGTAGGTGTTTGATGGAAAGTAAATCCGGAAACTCCAGTTTTCTGCCGAGGCGTCATCCTGCTGAAATGCGTCTCTATCTCCAAGCCTTCAAGTTTGCTCTGGGACAGAATGTGAGGGCTGCGCTTTCAGCTTTTATCATGATGTTATGCATTTTGTTTGTCATCTCAGTTGGTCAGTGTTTGTGTGGCAGATTTTCCTGCACTGTGATCTGGAAGCGTGGGATGTCCAGTGCATGGACAGGAAGGTGTGTCACTACAGGCAGCAGCAGCGCAGGTCAAACCGATTTCGGTTTCAAACTAATGAACAAGTTCTTGAGGTTCTGGATCTCGCACAGACTCTGAGCAGCTTGTTGTGTTGAATATTTTGACGTGTGGTTTGTGGTAGATGGGAGCTCCTGGATGATCCATCCCAGAGCTACGTGTGTTCCTGCTGCGAGTTCTCATGCTTCTGGAGGACGGACTGCACGAAAGGTATGCCATTGAATGTTCTGCCACCAGGAGCGTCTGATCTGTGAGGCATTACCATAAACAATTGGCATGATTTTCTCCACGAGGCTTGTCGGCTCGTAAAGTTCTGGGGCCGTTTGTGATGGAAGGTGAATCTCGGAGCGATACATCTCTGGACACACAGTCTAGTGCTGAAGGCGGTCTGTGCTCTTCAACCGGATGTTTATTAAAGGCCGTGTGACTGAATGAGTTTGTGACGCGTGTTCGTTCTGGATTGTGTAGGTCTGACCGTAGCTCTTCTGTGGCTGTTGGTGGTTTCTGTGACCGCAGCGCTGGTGACCATCATGGGAGTTTTGGCCGTGAGCTACTACCTGTGTTTCTGGAGAGGAGGACGCTTGGGCTACAGGCCCATCAGAGATCTGCTGACCAAATACTGATTATTAGCTTTAATAATAATAAAGATAACATTTAATGTTATTAAAAGAGCTGGTTGCAGAGTTTCTCATTCTTTTGTTAGTGCTCGTGTTTTGTCCATCAGGGGGCGCTGGATCACCGATTATGCAACGATCTCCTCTATCCTTTCTTTCAGTGACTGATATCTGCGTAAATTTGAGCAGATAGACATGTAAAAGAAAAGCAGAGTGCTTGAAAAACTGGGTTTAAGAAATTTTTGCAAAATTATAATTTGTTGTTGCTTGATTCATATCAAGCTTTTCCAAGACTCCGTGAACACTTGTTCTTCAAACAATTAAAATAAGAAATACAGTAGGCTAGGCCTAAATGAGTTTAAATCTTTGTGTTTTTTTTTTTGGTCTTGTATTTAAGCTGGTCTTATTTTGAGCCATACTGATGCCTCATGATGAGTATGCGGAGATCTACTTTTTGTGTGTTTTTTTTTATCCACTTTTAAATCCATGCTAAGATAAAATTATGAAAAGCTGAAAAGTGTCTGTAAAAAAATCAAAAAACAAAAACCAACTTCATAAACAGACTGGTTATGTAAAATGATGCTGTGCAGGTCTTAAGGTACAACAATACGAGATGAGTCTCTATGGCGTTTGGCTGGTGTCTGAGCTCTGGATTCAGGTTTGACGTCACCGCGTCTCACGTTGCTCTCAAACATGAGTGTTTCTCCTCTTGGTGGCCCCAGGGCTGAATCTCTCACTCATTACAATAATTAGAAATCTGCAATTGGCGGGTTTGAGAAGCACAGAGGTACTGTGAGCGGAATGTTTTAATTTGCCTGAGCAAACGCAGGCCCCTGATCACATCCACAAACACTCATTATGAGGAGCCTCCAGCAATATCAGGTCACATTACGAGGCCCAAGGAGACAAAGGCCTGATGAATTGAATTAATTTGTAGAAGCTTATGATGGAGGCTTTGTTCGGAATGGCCACACTGTTCATCTGTCACTTACATGGCTCTTTGATTCAGGCAGGAGTCACCCACATCTCTACATGCTTCGTAAAGCTGAATGGTGACTGATCTTCTGTAAATATTCAAAGAATAAAAAACATTTGTTGCCCTTCATGTCAACAGATATTTGAAAAGCCATAGTTGATAGTTTCTTGTAGCACATAAACTTTGACAAAGCCTCAAATTAGGTTTACTGTAAGTTCAATAAAATATCAAGTAAAAATGATCTTAGCTGGGTATAAGAATTAAATAAATGGCATAGTATTTTATGATGGGTCAATTGATGTACTTTACCACATCTCTGAGGATTTTAATGTGAACAGTGTCAGTAATACACTGGGAGCCTGTTTCAGTTCTACGGCCTCATTTATGAAACACACGATCGGATTGATCATAAATGTAATTAAGTTTATATACATAACAAATGTGACCCTGGACCACAAAATCAGTAATAAGTGTCACTTTTTCAATTTGTACATCAGCTGAAAGCTGAATAAAAAATATTTTCATTGATGTATGGTTTGTTAGGATAGGACAACATTTGGCTGAGATGCAACTATTTGAAAATCTGGAATCTAAATCTAAATACTGAGAAAATCATCTTTAAAGTTGTCCAAATGAAGTGCTTTGCTTTGGATAAACAAAGTTTTGATATACTTAGGGTAGGAAATTTACAAGATATCTTCATGGAACATGATCTTTACTTAATATCCTAATGATTTTTTGCATAAATTATAAATCGATACATTTGACCCATACAATGTATTGCTACAAATATACACCAGTGACTTAAGACTGGTTTTGTGCTCCAGGGTCACAAATAAGGAACTAATCAAGATTTATAAGGGCATAATCATGCACATGCCAACCGCTGTACCATGCAGTAATTAAATGTATTTACCATTGTTTATGAAAATCTAAAAATAAACATGGAATTAGAATATGCATTCATATAATTATATGCACAAATGAGCACTATTTTAACAGTTTTAATAACTAAAATGTTCACATTTATTGGGGTCAGTTGTGGGCTGATACTGGATTACAACCTAAAACTGCTTATAGATGAACTGTTATTGATCTGAATTTAACCAACACTGAATTTAATAACAACACTACTGTCTTTTAGAGCTGCTTTACAATAGAGTACTGACTCTCTCCATAGTTGAGTTTCCATCATTGATTGTTATTTTCCTATTTATCTATGTGAAGCTGCTTTGTCACAATTGGTAATGTATAAAGTGCTATAGAAATAAAAGTGAATTGACTTCATTTACAGCCATTTTCCAGTTCAGCGTTATCAGGTCTAGAATGTTGGTCTTCTTCAGGATTATCTGTTGTTTTGTGGTTCTTGTTATATGGCTTCATTCAAAAATCAGCTGTGAATCTCAATGTCATGTTCATAAAACAGCTTACAGCAGGGGCTTGACTGTCACACAAACAAATAATGCTCAATTCAGTCCCCAGCATCTCTCATGTATGTACAGAATTTGGTGTTTTTTCATTTGTGAATTATATTGCGTTCAGTGTACAGATTTTTATTTTATGCATTATGCAATTTTTGCATTCCATGGCAATCAAATAAAATTGTACAGCATGCAGCCACAAAATCTCCTCCTGAATTCTGATCAATTCAAGTGATCACAGAATGATACACTGTATGGAGATACACTGTATGGAGAAATGTATTGGGAAATACTTCTTATTGAATTCAGGTGTTTCAATCAGACCTATTTCCATGTGTGTGTAAAATTAAGCAGCTAGTCATACAGTCTGCAGTTACAAACTTTTGTGTAAAAAAGCGTGATTATAAAGAGTTCACTGAATTGAAGCATGGTAATGTGATGGGATGACAGCTTTGCAATCAGTTCATTAAATTTCTTCCCTGATATTCCACATTCAACTGTAAGTGGTGTTATTAGAAATTGAAAGAGGCACATGGTGTGTAAAAGTCGTCAATGCTCTGCTGATTCCAGAGGTGAAGAGTTCAAGACTTCCACTGCATTAACATCAGCACAAAAACTCTGCACCGGGAACTTCATGGAATGGGTTTCCATGGCTGATCAAGTCTTACCTCACCTAGAACAATGTAAAATGTCAGATGAAGTAGAGTAAAGAATGAAGATACTGGACTCTGGAGCAGTATGAAACCTGTTCTGCAGAGTTACCAATCACACAGTCATATGGGAGAGTCTTGTTTTGGTGGATATCAGGAGAACATAACCGGCCTGGCCTGACTGCATTGTGCTGGCAGTAAGGTTTGGTGGAGGGGGAATAATGGACTGGGTTTGTTTTTCAGGGGTTGGGCTCAGCTCCTTACTTCCAGTGAAGGGAAATCTTAAAGCTTTGGCGTACCAAGATATTTTGGACAATGCTATGCTTCCAGCTTTGTGGGAGCAGTTTGGGGAAGGACGTTTTTCTATTCTAGCATGACTGAGCCCCAATGCACAAAGCAAGGTCCATAAAGACATGGTCAGATGAGTTTGGTTTGGAAGAACTTGACTGTCTGCACAAAGCTCTGACCTCAACCCTGTCCAGCACCTTGGGCTAAACTGGAACAGTGATCGAGAGACAGGCCTTCTTGTCCAAAATCTGTGCCTGACCTCACAAATGCTATACTAATGGATGAGCAAAAATTCCCACAGAAACACTCCAAAATATTGTGGAAATCTGTCCTAGAAGAGTGGAAGCTGCAAAAGAGGGACCAACTCCATATTAATGTCTATGTATTTAGAATGCAATTAATCTCCTTCAAATTCCTGTTGGTGTAATTGTCATGTGTTCCAATGAACCTTTGTCCATATAGTGTACATTTCCCACGTGACAACCAGGTGTAAATGATCCGTCTTAGATGACCACTTGTGAGAAAATCAGTTATAAACAGGAGTTAGGGAAGGCTTTTTGTTGTCTGCAGTGCTTTGCAGTCTTGACTGGAGCTGTTCCCATACCACACTGAGATACTGAGTCAATAAACTTTCTATGGCCCCTGAATAGAAAGTTTTCAGGATTGCTGGTGAGACCCTAAATTTCCTCAGCTGTCGCAGATGGTACATTCTTTGCCTGGCTTTATTAACCTGTTATTGAACAGTGAACACCACTACTCTCTGCACTGGGGGTTCTTGAACGAGCCTTAGTTTATATTCCAGTGTGAGGAAAATGGTGGAATAGTCTGATTTGCCAAAAGCCGGTAGTGAGTGGGCTATGTAGGCATTCTTAAACTGAGAGTAGCAATGATCCAGTGTATCCGGTCCTCTGGTTGGACAGGATTCATGTTGATAAAAGTTCGGCATGACCTGTCTGAGGTTGGCTTTGTTAAAATCCCCAGCGGTGATAAGAGCAGTGTTGATGTTTGTTGATGTTGCCGCTAAGTGCATTGTGAAGCTCAGACAAAGCCAAGCCAGTGTCTTTTTGTGGCGGGATGTAAACAGCAGTAACGATGATCCCCGGGGTAGATAAAATGGGCAGCAAATAATGGATAGATGTTCTAGATGAGGCGAACAGGAGCATGACAGAGTGGAGATATTCCTGGGGTCACACCATTTCTTGTTAATCATGAAACTCACTCCTATACTGTACCTTTGGATTTACCAGCCTCAACTGTTCGGTCCATCCATAAAACAGAGAAGTTATCAGACCGTGTTACAGCAAGGACAAACAAAGTATGTTATATTCCCTTATGTGCCGTTGGAAACTTATTCTGGCTCTAAGATCGTCCATCTTATTCTCCAGCGATTGGACATTGGCGAGCAGAATGCTCATTAGAGGAGGACTGTGAGCTCTTTTCCTCAGTCTGTTGCGAATCCCAGCGCGTTTCCTGCGGTGTTTCTTGATTTGTCGCCTCGGGTGGTTATTCAAGTGGCCATTGTTCATCTCTGCATTCCGGAGAATCTCAGATGGCCACAATGGGTTGAAGGATAAAGTGTCCTGAAACAGGTTAGTGAAGCAGTGTCCAATGTCCAAAAGTGTTCCTTTGTCCTAAATGCTCAGTGCAGACATTATGTGTGTTAAAAGAGAAAGCAAAAGTAAGTAAAAAAGTAAATAAAAGCACAATCTTAGTGTAGTGACCTGGACGGCGTCCAAACTCGGCAGCACCATCTTGTATCAGTCAGCATCTCAGACATGGTCAAACAGATGATGAACACTATTAACAGCAATTATTAAATGAAGCAAACAAACTTATAGCAAAATTTGGTAGTTCTGTATGTTGTTTCAGGGTTGGCATCATCTGAGGTCCTCTGAGGGGTTGGGATCATCTCTTCACAGGTGTTCTGGATCCAATAGATCCAAAAGCAGAGGCAGTGTTGGTCATCATGTTGCCTACATGGTGGTGTTTCTGAAACACATGCATAGCTGTAGTTGTAGCTGTGGCTGTAGGGTTGGATTTGAGATGGACCTTAAAACTGACCTTCACTATGTCTGTGATGCTGAGGTGTGTCTGGGCTTTGGCCACAGTACAGAGAGCAGGAATGATGTGAACCCAGTCGTCATACAAAGATCTGCTCAATCTCAGTCCAATCCACCCTCCCTCCATCCTCACAGCCATGTCATCATAGAAAAATGTTTCTTTTCTTTTCTTTTTTTCCCTACCATGTTTATTGGTATCATCTTTGTTGATTTATATATTTGCTTTCAACAAATGAATCTGTTGTTGAAACAGAATACCTAAAAATGCCCCTTTATTTTTTAAAAGTTCAAATTTAATCATGAATGAACAGGAAATGTAATTTATACCATTACAGTGTTGCTAAATGTAGTGTTTGTTATTTGTCTATATTTGTCTTATTTGACTAAAGTCAACTGGATTTTTTTTTTCTTCCAATTAGCACGGGTTTTGTACTTCTTTTTGGAGCTGATTGATTGTTATGTCTCACTGATCTGATCTTATGCACCAGTTGAGTACATTATAGCCTACAGTTTTGAGTACATTTTGCCAGAATTATCAACAAATAAATTTAATATTAGTTAATATTTTAACTCAAAAACTGAAGTGCATAAGATCAGATCAATGAGACCTACAATTAATCTGAATTTAATTTACAAGCATTTTTTAAAAGGTGATCATTTTTGACCAGGAAAAAAATAATAAACAAAAAATTATATCTTATCAGCAGTAGCTTTATTCAGGAGAAGGTGAGTATAGACTCCATGTTGTTTGAGCAGTGCTGTGTCTTTGTGAAGTGAGAGAGTTGAGTAAGGTTCTCCCGTGACCACAATGCTATAATTTTCCCTGGCTGGATGATCGATGAGCTTGTGTTAGACTCTGTTCATTATAATGCGCGCCATCTATTCTTCTGCCAGACAGCCACTTTTCAAGGAAATGCCATTGAGGTGTTTGGAGTCTGTATGAGTGTGTATGAGTTTATGTGTGTGCAATGGATGTTTGGGATTTTCTCTGTTGATTTGTTGGTGCACTAAACTGTTTTGATGGATTATAAACATATTGAGGACAAACTTTTTGTATAAACTTAGAATGAAACTTGCAAGATTGCAAGCATCTCTAATATCACAATGCAATGAGATAATTATCCATTAGTGTATGAGATCTTTTGTTCTTTTGAAGTTTCCAGTGTCAAATGCTTTATTGAAGTCATAAATGTTATAAAACCACATTAGTCAAAATAATAAGCATGTTATGACTCCCTCAACTCGGACTCATTCTGTGGCATTAAGAACAGGAGAAGACCTTTGATTTACCAGAGAATGCATTAGCTCTGAAACATGACTGGACTGCTGCTTAGCAGAGACCTTTCCAGACCTGCTGGGCATATTAAACAAGATGAAGAAACTACAAATGAATTCTGTCATGTTCTCGAAGCAGTGAGATCAATATGTGCTATGCTCAGCTCTAATATGTCTGACACATTGCTCTCTCTCTCTCTCTCTCTCCCTCTCTCTCTCTCTCTCTCTCTCTCTCTCTCTCTCTCTCTCTCTCTCTCTCTCTCTCTCTCTCGTTTAGCAATAAGAAGAGGCATGGTGCCAGAATCCACTTTTCACCAGCAGAGAAAGTTATCAGATACAGCTGGGCTTTACAATGCATTACGGAAATAACTATAATTTGGCAAATGGGATATGAGCTTTGTTCTTATCACAACACTGATTGCGCCGCTGAAGTTTATAGCATTTGGGTCAGGCCTCGCAGGACTTCAGTGCATTGTTTTGAACAGCCCTTATATAAAACCAGCCTTATAACTGCATGATCCAAATTAGTCCTGATCCATAAGACTGTTGTTAGTGGTTTATCAGAAACTGAGTTTAATATATACAGTGAGAACAAACTGATACCTACAATACTTAAACACAAAATTATGATACGGATTTCAAGAACTGACCAACTAATAACATGTTTGACTTGAACCAAGATTTTGGTTTGATATACTTATTTTATATTTTATTCAGGGTACCGAAAGATTTCTTTGTTTGCCATGTCCACATGTGTTTGTGTATTATTGTGATCAACAGCTGCATATATTGTAGATCACAGGTTTAATTTGTACTACAAGCAATTATTAAAGATGTAGATGGACTCTTGATATAGGCTAATGGAACATTATTTTACATTGTGTGGATAAATTATCATGGTGGATTGAATATGATTATTAATCATCCATGTCAGAGGCAAAATAACAATAAAATTAGCCTTCATTTTATGCCATATAGGCTCCAACATCAGGATCTCATTTGCAAACAATATAAAATAATCACATCCTATAATAATGTATAACTGAAATTTTTAGTGTGTCAAAACATGTCAAAAAGATTATAAAAGACAAGACGCTGTTGATCAGCAGCGCTACTAGCGGCCAAACCGCGTCATCACCGCAGATTCTCCAGCGCTGCCGTAATCCCTGATCACATGACCACACACACGCACACGCACGCGGGAGCGCGCTCAGCGCTGCTGTATGAGCCATGCGTGAACAATACGCGCTTAAAAAACTGGAGTCATTTTAACAACGCTGCGTGTTTGTGTGGATGATTTTTGGCGAATGGACGGTCTTTATAATGTGTGACTGGCGTCGTTTTTTCGTCATGGCCTCTCAGAGAAAAGAGGAAGATGTGTTCACTGCTCACTTCAGTCTGTGAGGAGGAAATCTGAAGGATTTTAGTGCTCTGTTTCAGTGTGTGTGTCTGTGTGTGTGTGTGTGTGTGTGTGTGTGTGTGTGTGTGTGTGTGATTAAAGTGAAAGCTGCGTGTGATCATGTGCGTGTGTGTGACATCTGACCGATTCTTCATTTCACTGTCAACCGGATGATCTGAAACTTCAAGAGCGTCAGACTGTCCTGTTGTGGATTATATGATTTATGGGCGCTTCATCTGTCATGGATTAAAAAAAAAAGAACACTCGAGAATGAAGATGATTCGGTTCGGACCGATTACGGATTTAATCCAGTGAGATATTATAAAGCAGAAGATTCTCATACGCACATGTTTATTGCTTTGGTTCATCTGATCTTCTAATGTTCGGCGTGGATTCTGCGGGTAACTGCGATTAATTGTGATGTTCGGCTCTGATCGGCTTTAATCGGGATGTTCGGCTCTGGATGATTATGACTACAGCAGCGAACTGGGCGGCGAACGGGGCGAGTTTAGAAGACTGTCATTCCAACCTCTTCTCTCTGGTACAGACCCCAATCTCATTTATGTCTCATGTGTGTCTATATTTCATTTATCTGCTCCTGAGGTCATGGGTCAGCTGCCCATAGTTTAGAGGTCATGCTCTGTCATGTTAAAGCAGTGTTAAGGCCCCAATATAGGCTACTGTAAGCAAAATCGAAGACGAACTGATATGACATAATTTCAAAAAAAAAAAAAAAATCCGGGCAAAACTAAGTTCGTTTTGTGTTTGTTTTGGCAAAGAGTATAGAAGACCAAGAGGTGAAACGCTGATGCTTTTAGGGTAACAGACACTAGGTGGCTGTTCAGTAGTGCGGATGCTATTTTGGGGTGAAAATTCCAAATGAATAACAGCAAAGTTAAAAATTACGGAGCCCTGCACATGGCATGCAGGAAAAAAATAGTAGACTAAATCATGTGCAAGATTTACTATTTCGTTACCTCGATTTATACATTGTGCGCACAATTTAATTTGTTCCCTTGATTTATAAATTGTGTGCATGATTTAGCAAATCGAGGGAACGAAATCATGTCATGTGTGGTGCTCCATACAAAAAAAAAAAACTACTAAAGATAGGTCAAATAACGCAATGTTGGGTAATCCTCTGCAAAAACTATCAGTGACTGTAAAAATCTTGCCTTTCGTCGTTTCCCCAAAGACCCTGACAGGTAATTATTAACAAAAGTGTAAAAATATTGTTTCGAAGTGGAACGTAGTGCTGCCTTAAGCACCTGCTATCTTTAACTGTTTTATTACAGTAGTAAACTTAAATCCTTTTAAGAACTGCAGGCCATAGAAACCATAATAATGATTAATATGGATATGACACTAAATAATGAGCTTATGCAACTTTACACATTTACAATAATTACTATATTATTATTTACTATTACTCCACTAGGTCTGAAATATATATTGTATGTTTTAATCCCCTGGAACACACTATGAACATGATGAAATAGATTAGAAAATGATGCATTGCTGTGTCTGACATAATGAAATAACACAAATTTGGATTTTTTTTATTTTATTTTTTTATTTTGTTTACAGTCTTCCTTAAACGGACAGTAATATAAGACAATACTGCACAAACAGTTTGCTGTCAAAATGGTGGAAGCGCAGGGCTGCTGCTGGGTGCTGCTGATGCAATGGAAAGTTCCACAGATTTTCACCTTTTGGTCTTCTATACTCTTTGGTTTTGGGAGTTCGAAACTTCTTGCCAAAGCAAACTTTCTGGAAAAGTTCATTACGGCTCAAAACACCTTTGTACTGCCATTGGTCCATGATGATTACATCATAAGAGGTGTGCACTTAGGCTCCGCCTTCTTTCACACATAACTCTTCAGTTAAAGGTGCTGTATGTAGGATTGACACCGAGTGGTTGAATTAGGAATTGCAGTCCAAATTCAAAATATTAGAGAGGTTTCTTTTACCCCAGCCCCTCCTTAGACTTGACGCACATGCAGGTGGCCAAATTGATGGCACAAACAAGAAGACACTTGACAATGAATTAAATTAAATATGCTGCATTTTCCGCCAATTAGCAACCCAGGGTGGTGAAATACAATTGGGTAAACTGGCAGTTGGCGGGTTTCACAAACCAAAACAGAGACTGACAAATATGTTTCTTAAATATTTGCAAACATATGACAGTATTTTTATGCTTAAGTAGAGTCAAAAACGTACTTTAAAGTCTGTAATTATAAATTGAAAGTTCTTATTTTTTTTACTGAATACTGTAGTGTTTATTATAAATAATTTATCTGTATTTATCTTCATTATTTTTTTTAAATTCATGTGCCCTCATAATCATTAATCACAAACGTTAACCTCCCTTCACCCTCAAAAAGACTCATTTTCTAGTTACAAGCTATGGCGTCATACGCTAGTGACGTTAGGGATAAATGCTGATGCTTCACTTTATAGAAATCAACAACCAGTGCTGACACGAGCCATGGGGGAGTACAATACCCTTAAAGTACCCCTGCAGTAAAATATTTTATCCCTTAAAAATGATCTTTGATAATCAAATTGACATATTTAAATGTTTTTTTCTTGTGAAAATAATTTTCTCATGCCTTAAAATAGCTTGAATTTAACTCTACACCAGGGATATTCAAATCTGGCCCAAGAGATCCACTTTCCTGCATAGTTTAGCTCTAACCCTAATCAAACACACCTGAGCATGCTAATCAACGTCTTCGGGATCATTAGAAAATCACAGGTAGGTGAGTTTGATAAGGGTTGTAGCTAAACTCTGCAGCAGATTGGCCCTCCAGGGCAAGATTTGAGGAACCCTGCTCTACACCCTTGACTCATTTACTATATGTGGGTCTATGAATATACAAATTAGGTCGCCGTGATTTGGCTGAGTAAGACATGTTCCTGGATCAACATCTTTTGGTGAAATCATGCTCACCGTTCCACTAAGGAGGTTCAACCAACACTGAGATGGGAAACTCTTGAGTTTTCGGGTTCAGAACAGCTGAATTGTGTAAGTTCAGTCAATTCTGAGTAGGCTGACTCTGAGTTTAGCACGTGCACCATGACCATGAAAAGCCATAATTTATGGAGCTCCGATATTATGATTCACCATGGCAACAGCTCCGCTAGTTTTACTCAAATCAAATGAAAAAAATGCTCATAAAGTGGCGAAAAGGCAAGTGTAATGCAAATATATTTGAAAGGTCTGGGCGAGGATATCGTCACATTCTCGCGAGATCAGTCAGATCTCGTGAGACACAGTCTTTTTGGACTGTTGACAACCAAAACCTGCTTACCCCCATTGAAAGGCTTGGAGGGGCCAGGACAGTTTTTAATATAACTCCGATTGGATTTTTCTGAAAGAAGAAAGTCACATACACCTAGGATGCTTTGAGGGATAGTAAAACACAGGCTAATTTTCATTTTTGGGTGAACTAACCCTTTAAGGCTAGGTGGCATAATCTACAGCAAAAACTACTGGGCATGCACACATCAATATAGCATAATATTTCTCACACTGTACAACAATAATAATTATTTTTGTGTGTTAGTGAGCACTTCTCCTTCACCGAGATAATCCATCCACCTCACAGGTATGGCATATCAAGATACTGATTAGACAGCATGATTATTGCACAGAAGTGCCTTAGGCACAATAAAAGGCCACTCAAAAAAGAGTCACACGTTTTGAGGGAGCGTGCAATTGTCATGCTGACTGCAGGAATGTCCACTAGAGCTGTTGCCCGTGAGTTGAATATTCTTTTCTCTACCATAAGGGGGAAGTCGTGGCCTGGTGGTTAGAGAGTTTGACTCCTAATTCTAAGGTTGTGGGTTCAAGTCTCACGGCTGAGGTGCCCCTGAGCAAGGCACTGAACCCCCAACTGCTCCCCGGCTGCCGTGGCATAAATGGCTGCCCACTGCTCTGGGTGTGTGTTCACAGTGTGTATGTGTTCACTGCTGTGTGTGTGCACTTTGGATGGGTTAAATGCATATGTCACTTCACTCACTCACATAAGTCGTCTCCAAAAGCATTTCAGAGAATGTGGCAGTACATACATCCAGCCTCACAACTGCAGAACAAGTGTAACCACACCAGCCCAGGACCTCCACATCCAGCATCTTCACCTTCAAGATCATCTGAGACCAGTCATCCGGACAGCTGCTACAACAATCGGTTTGCATAAACAAAGAATTTCTGCACAAACTGTCAAAAATTTTCTCAGGGAAGCTCATCTGCATGCTCGTTGTCCTCATCGGGGTCTTGACCTGACTGCAGTTCGTCGTCGTAACAGACTTGAGCTCACATTCGATGGCCTCTGGCACTTTGGAGAGGTGTTCTCTTCATGGATTAATCCTGATTTTCACTGTACAGGGCAGATGGCAGACAGCGTGTATGGCGTTATGTGGGTGAGCAGTTTGCTGATGTCAATGTTGTGGATCGAGTGCCCCATGGTGGCGGTGGGGTTATGGTATGGGCATGCATGTTATGGACAATCAACACAGGTGCATTTTATTGATGGCATTTTGAGTGCACAGAGATACCATGGCGAGATCCTGAGGCCCATTGTTGTGCCATTCATCCACGACCATCACCTCATGTTGCAGCTTGATAATGCACGGCCCCATGTTGCAAGGATCTGCACACAATTCCTGGAAGCTGAAAACATGCAGTTCTTGCATGGGCAGCATACTTACCGGACATGTAACCCATTGAGCATGTTTGGGATGCTCTGAATTAGTGTTGTCAAAAGACCCGGTACTTCGGTACCTAGTCGGTACTAAAAAAATGAAAATGTCATGGTACCAGGTTTCTTTAAGTACCGGTGAGTGCCGGTAATGAGTGCCCGGTCAACCCGGTTCTTGACACATTCAGCGCTATGATTTCCGCGAAGTAGAAAACGAGGACGGAATCTCAAAATCCAGTCATGAAAATGAAACTTACATTTTAATATGGACAGTCACAGAATTTGTCAAAGTTAGCATAAATTAATCAAATCAAATCGCCATATGGACCAGTATCTGTAAATGTTAAGCCGCAAAAGTTGGTTGAAATATGAATCCTGTGTATTCACGATAACCCGTCAAAATAAAAGTTCATTTTTACATAAAGGCATTGTGCTAGAAATATTACTATTATTTAGTAGAATATATGTGATAGTGCTACTACTGTTGAAAAAATGTATAAAACTTTTTAAAGAAATAAATCACACAATATTTCTTCCAAGTTTTATTTTTTATAGCAAATCCCCTTTATTTACCAAAAATGATTTGTGAACCATATTTGAGAGAAATAGGCCATTTGTGTACATAGAAAAAGTCTTAGATCTTTGAGTTCCACTCATGAAAATTGGGGGGCAAAAACAAAAGTGTTGCATTTATAATTTTGTTCAGTTTATATGTGTGTGTGTGTATGTGTTTTTTTTTTTTTTTGGACATATTATTTATTCTGAAGCAGTATTCTCATCAGTTTTCTATCAGCTGTGATTTATAAAATCTTTGTGTTTTTTATATTTTATCCAAGGGCATTTTTTTTTTTACCTTTATAGAGGGCATTTTTCCCACATTAATACTTTCATCGCAAATTCTATAAATCCAATTATAATAATGTGATTATCTCTATGTTATCAAATTAATTCATGTACACTGAAAAATACAAATGCATTCAATAATGTTATGATATTCTTTTGAATATTTTTGAATATACAAGCGAAATGGTGGAAATTTCAATGAAATGAACATGCCAGTAGTGAGCTGATTCAACCGATTTATTCAAAACACGGAATCAGTCAGCAATGAATCGGCTGTTTGCTGTGTTCCACCTTAAATGTAACTGACCTAATATTATTGTATTTGCTTATTAAACTGTTAATAGAACTATTAAACATTCAATTTTTTCTTTTTACCTCAGGATGCTGAGTTTCTTAGTGTTGTGCATTTTGATTTCTCCTAGAGAGGTTGCGTGAGCCTCTCCTCAGCAGTGCCACGTTATATTGTCAATAGATGCATTATATACAGTAGCTATATCCACTTTCGCCACTTACTCTAAATGTAATAAAATCAGAATAATACATGCGTTTTGGTGTTTACATAGTTATTTTTGGTTATACTGATGTTTTAATCATGTTACTGTCTGGAGCCTTTTTCTTGGAGTCTATGTGCCGGTAGAGGCGAACCAAGATGAAGTGGGGGCACCAGGCAAAATTAATAGATTAATTAATAGATTAATAAATCTTCTAAAAGATTATTTTGTTATATATATATACATATATATATATCTGCTATAATATATCTTCGTTACCTAGATATATATTTATACAACATACAAAAAGTAGGTAAAACTCATAGAATAGAGTTTCCTCTCTTGGTTCATTGTTGACCTGAGGTATGTTTTTAATCATCTTTACTAGTTTTATTAGTTGTCAACTAATTATATTAACTAATTTAATGTAAAAGAGCTATATAAATAATGTGAAGTAAGTAAATGTAATGATATTTATTTATATTGATTCGTGGGCTCCACACTGGCAGCAAGTACAGTACCCAGGGATGCAAACTATTCGTGGGTGACAAGGACGAGCACCCCTCCAAAAAAAAACCCCTACATTTTTTATACTTATAATAATGTAAAGCCTTTATTATTATTATTATTATTATGACTTAATATGAAAATTATATAAAATTACCATTATATACACTAGATGGTAGCAGAGGATCAGCCATTAGCTCAGTTTTTCTCACATCTCTCAAAACTCCTGTTATAATCAATAACTAACTACACAATCTTATTTACATTGTGTATGCTTTATTTTTGTCTTGTTATTATAGGAAGATATGTGCGTAAAAACATTAATGCAGTAAAGAGTAAAGAAAGGAAAACTTGAAATCGCATCATATCACCTGTTTAACAATGTAATCAATATTCTGTTTATCAAAGCCAAGTATGGATATCAAGTTAGTTTCTTAAGCATTTTTGATTTATTCAAAAATATTAATTCAAGGCAGTAAAAATTTAAACAAAATATTCAATTTGTGAACTTATGTTCAGCTATTCGTTAACTTTTAACTTTTTTAATTATTCGGTTCATCATTCATCAAAGCTCAAAATAGGTCACAGACACAGAGATTTACTTAAAATTTTACCAAACTGATTACTCACTAAAAATGAAAATTATGTCATTAATGACTCACCCTCATGTCGATTTAGTCCGAGAGCCTTCTGTCCCTCCATTGAAAACCTATTTACAGTATACTGTCCATGTCCAGAAAGGTAAGAAAAACATCAAAGTAGTCCATGTGACATCAGAGGGTCAGTTAGAATTTGTTGAAGCATCAGAAATACATTTTGGTCCAAAAATAACAAAAACTACGACTTTATTCAGCATTGTCTTTTCTTCCGGGTCTGTAGTGAGCGCGTTCAAGTGTAGTGATATCCGGTTCGTGAACGAATGATTCAGTTTAACCGGTTCTTCTTGAACTAGTTCACCGATTCGAACTGAATCGTTTGAAATGGTTTGCGTCTCCAATAAGCATTGATCCACAAATGACTTAAGCTGTGAACCTTTTTAACGTGGCTGACACTCCCTCTGAGTCAAAACACCCAAAAAACTTTAATTTTGATTTCATAGGGACTTTAACAAGCCTAAACAGACATTGAATGAGAGAAAGATCAACTGAGCATGTGCGATTTACTTGCGAGTCATATATATTTGTGAATATAGGTTGTCATGTCCAAGGAAAATCTCTGTCTTAGCATCAACGCATTGGTCAGCTGAGCCTTCTAACGTGGCGATCAAAGTTAAAATGATTTCAACTGTGCGTTTCATTATGTCTCTCTTTGAATGAATCAGTGTTTTTGAACGTGTAGTTGAATGAATGAAAGTCTCTTGTCCAGTCGGACAGTTATAGCTTATTATAGCGAAACACATACACACACATACACATATACACACACGCACGCACACACACACACACACACACACACACACACACACACATACATACATTTATATACACACACTCACCTGCCACGTTATTAGGTACACCTGTTCAATTGCTTGATAACACAAATAGCTATTCACACACGCGTCCAGGTCGCACACAATCATGATTGTATGTCTGATCTATAACGCTGCCCTCATGTTTTGCCGCAAATAGTGATCGCGAGTAAATCTTTGCAGGACTGTGATATGAAGAGTGTACAAAGTAACACATCTGTAGCAATAGTGTGAAAGTGCATAGCACATAACGTGCACAATACCAGTATAAACACAGATATCTACTGGTATAATATGCGTCACATGACTAAAAAAGCCTCCGTTTTCACAGTCCACACTACAATGCGAAGACAGCGTTTTCAAATTTATCCACTTTGGAGAGCGTTTTCCAAAAGCTACGTTTTTGTTGACTTAAAACACTGTCTCAGTGTGGACGGAAGGAGAGAAAAATATGCGTTTTCAAACGAAAACGTATTACTGTGGACATGGCCTAGATATGGTGAAGACGACTTGCTGAAGTTCAAACTGAGCATCAGAATGGGGAAGAAGTGGGATTTAAGTGACTTTGTATGTGGAATGGTTGTTGGTACCAGACGGACTGGCCTGAGTGTTTAAAAAAAATGCTGATCTACCATTATTTTCATGCACAACCATCTCTAGGGTTTAGAGAGAATGGTCAGACAAAGAGAAAATATTCTGTGAGTGGCAGTTGTGTTGACGAAAATGCCTTGTTGATGTCAGCGGTCAGAAGAGAATGGGCAGACTGGTTAGAGATGATAAAAAAGGCAAAAGTAACTAAAATAACCACTCGTTACAACCAAGGTATGCAGAATACCATCTCTGAATGCACAACACATCGAACCCTAAAGCAGTTGGGCTACAGCAGGAGAAGACCAGACCGGGTTTTGCTCCTGTCAGCTAAGAACAGAAAACGGAGGCTACAATTCGCACAAGATCACCAAAATTGGACAATAGAAGATTGGAAAAACGTTGCCTGGTCCGATGAAATTGATTTCTGCTGTGACATTCAGATGGTAGGGTCAGATTTTGGAGTAAAGAACAAAGCATGGATCCATCCTGCCTTGTCTCAAGGGTTCAGGCTGGTGGTGGTGGTGTAATGGTGTGGGGGATATTTTCTTGGCACACTTTGTGCCAATTGGCCCCTTAGTACTAATTGAGCATTGTTTAAATGCCACAGCCTACCTGAGTATTGTTACTGACCATGTCCATCCCATAATGACTACAGTGTACCTGCTACTTCCAGCAGGATGATGCACCATGTCACAAAGCTCAAATCGTCTCAGACTGGTTTCTTGAACTTGACAATGAGTTCACTTTACTCAAATGGCCTCCACAGTCACCAAATCTCAATTCAATAGACCAGCTTTAGGATGTGGTGGAACAGGAGATTCTCATCATGAATGTGAAGTCGACAAATCTGCAGCAACTGCGTGATGCTATCATGTCAATATGGACCAAAATCTCTGAGGAATGTTTCCAACACCTTGTTGAATATATGCTACAAAGAATTAAGCCAGTTCTGAAGGCAAAAGGGGGTCCAACACGGTAATAGCAAAGTGGACCTTATAAAGTGGCTAGTGAGTGTATATATATGGTTATAATACCGAATACTGTGCTAATGAGCCACTCAAAATTACCGCAAGGGAAATTCCTTTACTGCGATAGCCCTAGGTAGCACAGTTAATTTTAGTTTTATCTTGTTATTATACATCCCGAATTCCGGAAAAGTTGGGACGTTTTTTAAATTTTAATAAATAAAATGGTTTAATATTTTATTCACAATAGAACATAGATAACGTAGCAAATGTTTAAACTGAGAAATTTTACACTTTTATCCACTTAATTAGCTCATTTAAAATTTAATGCCTGCTACAGGTCTCAAAAAAGTTGGCACGGGGGCAACAAATGGCTAAAAAAGCAAGCAGTTTTGAAAAGATTCAGCTGGGAGAACATCTAGTGATTAATTAAGTTAATTGATATCAGGTCTTGATTAGCTATAAAAGCTTTGTCTTAGAGAAGCAGAGTCTCTCAGAAGTAAAGATGGGCAGAGGCTCTCCAATCTGTGAAAGACTGCGTAAAAAAATTGTGGAAAACTTTAAAAACAATGTTCCTCAACGTCAAATTTCAAAGGCTTTGCAAATCTCATCATCTACAGTGCATAACATCAACAAAAGATTCAGAGAAACTGGAGAAATCTCTGTGCGTAAGGGACAAGGCCGGAGACCTTTATTGGATGCCCGTGGTCTTCGGGCTCTCAGACGACACTGCATCACTCATCGGCATGATTGTGTCAATGACATTACTAAATGGGCCCAGGAATACTTTCAGAAACCACTGTCGGTAAACACAATCCGCCGTGCCATCAGCAGATGCCAACTAAAGCTCTATCATGCAAAAAGGAAGCCATATGTGAATATGGTCCAGAAGCGCCGTCGTGTCCTGTGGGCCAAGGCTCATTTAAAATGGACTATTTCAAAGTGGAATAGTGTTTTATGGTCAGACGAGTCCAAATTTGACATTCTTGTTGGAAATCACGGATGCCGTGTCCTCTGTGCTAAAGAGGAGGGAGACCTTCCAGCATGTTATCAGCGTTCAGTTCAAAAGCCAGCATCTCTGATGGTATGGGGGTGCATAAGTGCATACGGTATGGGCAGCTTGCATGTTTTGGAAGGCTCTGTGAATGCTGAAAGGTATATAAAGGTTTTAGAGCAACATATG
Source organism: Carassius carassius (assembly GCF_963082965.1). NCBI lineage: Eukaryota > Metazoa > Chordata > Actinopteri > Cypriniformes > Cyprinidae > Carassius > Carassius carassius. The sequence goes on along the minus strand of NC_081758.1, from coordinate 6,720,919 downwards.
CTTCCCTCCAAACAACGTCTATTTCAGGGAAGGCCTTGTTTATTTCAGCAGGACAATGCAAAACCACATACTGCAGCTATAACAACAGCATGGCTTCGTCGTAGAAGAGTCCGGGTGCTAACCTGGCCTGCCTGCAGTCCAGATCTTTCACCTATAGAGAACATTTGGCGCATCATTAAACGAAAAATACGTCAAAGACGACCACGAACTCTTCAGGAGCTGGAAATCTATATAAGGCAAGAATGGGACCAAATTCCAACAGCAAAACTCCAGCAACTCATAGCCTCAATGCCCAGACGTCTTCAAACTGTTTTGAAAAGAAAAGGAGATGCTACACCATGGTAAACATGCCCCGTCCCAACTATTTTGAGACCTGTAGCAGAAATCAAAATTGAAATGAGCTCATTTTGTGCATAAAATTGTAAACTTTCTCAGTTTAAACATTTGCTATGTTATCTATGTTCTATTGTGAATAAAATATTGGCTCATGTGATTTAAAAAGTCTTTTAGTTTTCATTTTATTAAAATTTAAAAAACGTCCCAACTTTTCCGGAATTCGGGTTGTATTTGTTTGTGCTATTGCTTGTCATTTATCTATTCTTATTTTATGACTGACTGTTTACTTGTGTTTTTTGTTCAAATTAATTCAATTCAGAGTTTGAAATCAGAGTTCTTTTTAAGTATCTTCCTCAAAACATAAATATGAATCAACAACATTATAAATTAAAATAAATACAAATACACTGGGTGACAAAACATTTAGGAAATGGGGAATCCCCCACATTTTCCAAAATTTCATTAAGTGTGTGTGTGTGTGTGTGTGTATATATATGAATACAGGTGCATCTCAATAAATTAGAATGTTGTGTAAAAGTTCATTTATTTCAGTAATTCAACTCAAATTGTGAAACTTGTGTATTAAATAAATTCAATGCACACCGACTGAAGTAGTTTAAGTCTTTGGTTCTTTTAATTGTGAGGCTTTTGGCTCACATTTAACAAAAACCCACCAATTCACAAATCTTAACAAATTAGAATACTTCATAAGACAACATTTAAAAACATTAAAAACGAATAGTGAATTGTTGGTCTTCTGGAAAGTATATTCATTTAATGTAAATGTACTCAGTACTTGGTAGGGGCTCCTTCTGCTTTAATTACTGCCTCAATTCGGCGTGGCAAGGAGGTGATCAGTTTGTGGCACTGCTGAGGTGGTATGGAAGCCCAGGATTCTTTGACAGTGGCCTTCAGCTCATCTGTATTTTTTGATCTCTTGCTTCTAATTTTCCTCTTGACAATACACCATAGATTCTCTCTGGGGTTCAGGTCTGGTGAGTTTGCTTGCCAGTTAGGCACACCAACACCATGGTCATTTATGCAACTTTTGGTGCTTTTGGCAGGTGCCAAATCCTGCTGAAAAAGGAAATCAACTTCAAAAAGCTGGTCAGCAGAAGGAAGCATCGAGTGCTCCAAAATTTCTTGGTAAGCTGGTGCAGAAACTTTGGTTTTCAGAAAACACAATGGACCAACACCAGCAGATGACATTGCAACACAAATCCTCACAGACTGTGGAAACTTATCACTGGACTTCAAGCAACCTGGGCTATGAGCTTCTCCACCTTTCCTCCAGGCTTTAGGACCTTGGTTTCCAAATAAAATACTAAACTTGCTCTTATCGGAAAAGAGGACTTTGGATCAATGGGCAATAGTCCCGTTCTTCTTCTCCTTAGCCCAGGTAAGATGCCCCTGACGTTGTCTGTGGTTCAGCAAATTCCTTGACAAGTCTGTGTGTGGTGGCTCTTGATGCCTTGACCCCTTGACCCCAGTCCATTCCTTGTGAAGTTCACTAAAATTCTTGAATCGATTTTGCTTGACATTCCTCATAAGGTTGTGGTTTTCTCAGTTTGTTGTGCATATTTTCTTCCACTCTTTTTCCTTCCACTCAACTCTCTGTTAACATGCTTGGATACAGCACTCTGTGAACAGCCAGCTTCTTTGGCAATGAATGTTTGTGGCTTACCCTCCTTGTGAAGTGTGTCAAATGATTGTCTTCTGGACAACTGTCAGATCAGCAGTCTTCCTCTGCTTACAGCACACTTTAAAACTCAATGGGAAAAACAAATGATTTATACTGTTTTTAAAATTATATTTTATAATATGGCATTGTTTTATTTTTGTACTACAAATTTTTTGAGGAGAAACTGACTCCCTTGCATACTTGGAGGAAACGCCACTTTTACATATACATATACATATACATAACACTTTAATCAGAGTGGGCAGTGTTGGGATGTTAGCTAACAGTGTAGAGACAGAGGGACACATGTCATAATCTAAAAACCCTGCCCACCAGAAGGGGGGTGGGGGGGCAATAGAAAACACTCCATTGACTTTCTATTGTGGGAAGCTACCTCCTTATCATTTCTGACTTGTAACAAAAAACTGAGCAATGCCTAAATGCTGCTATGTGACAAGGTGTACAGTAAACAAACTAAGAAACCCAGAACTACGTTTTTATAAGCTGTCGACCCCCAAAAAAACAAGCTTTTAGGACACAAAAGTAGAGTGCAACTTATTATGTTACTGAGAACTGCACCCACTGGAGGGAAACGTAATGGGCGACAAGACTATTTATTATTTTTAACCATGTCAAAGGATTTTTTCACCACTCTATGTGAATCTATAAAGACATAGTTCTAGGTTTTTAAGCTTGTTTACTGTACACCTTGTCACATAGCAGCTTTTAGGCATTGCTCTCTTTTTGTTATATAAGTCAGAAATGACCGGGTGTGGGCGTGGCATAAATGCACTCTGTTTCTATACTGCTGCTCATGTATTGCAAATTTCATTATACCCCTAAATCAGTGGTTCCAGTTTTTCTGCCGTGTCCCACTTTTGTAGAGAGAAATATTTTTAAGACCTCCCTCCCCCTCTTTTTTTTTTTTTTTTTGAAAATCTCTTATGCTCACCAGGGCAAAATTTAGTTATTAAAAACACAGTAAACACTGTAATAATGTGAAATATTATCCATTTAAAATATCTATTGGAATGTTTTAACATATAGGCTACTGTATTCTTGTGATGAAAGCTGAATTTTCAGCATCATGACTTCAGTCTTTAGTGTCACATGATCCTTCAGAAATCATTTTAATATGCTGATTTGCTGGCCAGTAACCATTTCTGATTATTTTAATGATGTTGTGCTGCTTCATATTTTTGAGGAAACAATATTTTTCACTATTCTCCTGTGAATATTTGAAATGGTTCTTTTTATCAGAGGACCGGAGTTCATCAGAAATAGAATGGGGTATCAGTGTACTGTAATGGATTTGTGTCGCGACCCGCGCATCCACAGTACAGAACATCACTGCGTTCTAGTTCTCTATTTCTACACTTAGTAGTAAATATCACAAAAGATAGAGCAGCTTTCATGTTTGCACAGGGGCGGACTGGGACCAAAAAGTGGCCCTGAACTTTCTGGCCCACAGCAGCCCACCACATCAAAACGCAAACGCCCCTGTTTTGATGTAATTTATTTATTTGATATTTAAGTATACTGTTTGGGGATTTTAACCAATAGGGCAACTGATCCTCCATTGAAAAAAAAAAAAAAGATAACCTGCGTGCTGCAGCTGTTCATTTAGCGACTCCTAGTGAGCGATACATGTTCATCACGAGACAAACATTCTCCTAGAACTCACACTTTGCATTCAATTAACCAGTGTTGGGGAGTAACTAGTTACATGTAACTTAATTAAGTAATTGAATTACAAAATAAATGTAACTGTAATCAGTTACAATTACTAAGAAAAAATGAGTAATTAAATTACAGTTACTTCTGAAAATTTTAAAGATTACAGTGGGGATTACATTTGAATAATTACACACATCCACATACAGATGTAATTGATTTCTTTCCCAAATTGAAGTGACTATTCTGAGACGTACGGCCCTATAATTTCCGCGATGCAGAAACATAGTCTGGTTAGTAGAATCCAGTCATAAAAACGGGATTGCTATTGCCTAACACGGACGGAATATGCCACATTGGACAAATATATCAAAAGTACACTTGCATCAAAGCATATGCAAAGTTTTAATATTTGCTATAAATTCAGAGACAAAGGTTACTGTTGTTAAACCATGCCACAAATTTACATATTTATTTATTTAAAAATAAATACAAATGGTAATCCATTTGCAATAATAATAATAAAAAAAAAAAAACATGGTTACTGTACTTTTACGTAATAAAAGCAGTTAATTTTTGTGAGGGAAAAACATGACTCATGTTCAGTATTAGGATTTTATATTGTAGTGATGCACTCAATTTGACATGTAGGCAATTTAGAAAGTATAGTTTTGTTAAATCTTGAGTGTTAAAGTCATGAGGTAGATGGATAACAGGGCAAAATAAAGAGACTGAAAAGAAAAAAGAAATGAAGTGAAGGTGAAGTTCAGGAGAGAACTTTTAATTATTTTGCATGTCCCCAGACTAAAGATTTTAATCTTTTTTATATCAGGTCCATACAAAAAATAGTGTTGTCCATGAATTTGTTTGTATGAGTTTGAGATTTCCCGGTCTGAAATTTTATCCCAGTCCGCCCCATGTGGAAATTAATGAAGCAGACATGCAGACATGTGTTCAAATTTGATCATCTTAATTCAAGTGATGAAGGATTGTAAAAGTCTGACAGTATTGAGCACTGCTGTAAGGTTAAACCTGAATGGTGTAAATGTTTGAAGATGATTAACAGTTGCAAATAAACATTTATTGGAGATTTTGAAAAGTAATCAAAAAGTAATCAAAAGTAATTAGTTACATTACTTTAATAAAGTAATTGAAAAAGTTACACTACTATTACATTTTAAATAGGGTAACTTGTAATCTGTAACCTATTACATTTCCAAAGTAACCTTCCCAACACTGCAATTAACAGATGCATGAATATGCGGTAATATAAGTTCATGATCCGATTCGTGAACAGAGTAAATCTTTTAAAATAATCATTTATTTTGTTTAACGAAAACATTGTGGAAACCAGTGGTTCACAAACTGGATAGATCTGAGGTGCAAGGCTCGCAAAATCGCTAGCCCGACGTCCGGGGGCTATTGTGTTTTGCAGTCGGGCTCCAAAATGTATCACTGCTCTTCCCGACGGGCTATCGTGAATAGTGATTTAAAATTCGCGTTGTTCACTCGCTTGGAGGGGTGAAATGTATCGTAGTTGATCGTTTTCACTTGTTTCTAAATCTTGCTGATTCAACTTTTTTAAACAATTTGCGCGCGTTCGAAGCTTGCGCGCACTCGTTCAAAGCACGCGCTGTGAGCAGCATTTCAGACAATGCGCGTACAAAGAATTAATTCATCTTTTGGGTATCCTAACTTCTGAATGAATAAATACACACACAATTATTTCAAAATAATTGTCTCTGCAAGTATTCTCGTAAACACAGTCGGTTATGTTTTAAGTGAACGTATACAGTGGCCTGCTGCTCAGAGAAATTCGCTGTACCAGATGAATCTGTCTCTCTCTAAATTAGACGAAAACGCGCTTGTTGGCTGCGCGATCGACTCACTCATCCATTTGCGTAGAAAAGAGATGTAATATTATGATTTCCGTCAATTAAAAAAAAAAAAAATATATATATATATAGCCCACATTGGCTAGCGGCCCACCGGGAAAAGTCCCGGTGCTCCAGATGGCCAGTCCGCCCCTGTGTTTGTATATAGTAATTTAACTAATGACAGATTATTGCTTGTGTCTTTGTATTAAACATTATCGAAATTAATAATTTTAATTCTTATTGATTCATCTCAATTAACTTTAAAATGTAAATGTTTAAAGATAATTATAATTAAACACCGCCTTATTTACCTTACAGACATTTCATCTTGTGTTAGTTTGCTAGTTTGATTATTAACTTTCAAAATGAAGACAGGAACTGTTATTTAAATGTCACAAAAAGTTAGATATGTTTTGGATAAGTTTTTTCATTGGCTCATGACTGTGGATGAAGGGTATGCAATGATGGTGAGACTGTGAGTCACAGAGTGACAGCTGTGAATTTGTGTATTTTTCAGTAAGAAATCTCTTTAAGTCAGTATTGAAACCAGTGCACACATTCCCACAAACACACTTTCACAGAAGACTGACAGAAAACAGCACGCATGGAAACTCTTGCCACCAATAGGAAAACAAGACAGCAATGTCTAAAAACGTGTTTGAGCTCCAAAAACATATCCAGCTGCATAGAGAGAGAGAGAGAGGAGTGTGGGAGCAGAGGAATCTGTTTTCGTTTTAGGAAAGTATTGTGTGTGTGTGTGTGTGTGTGTGTGTGTGTTTGTGTGTGTGTGTGCATTTCCTGAGTTCAAGCTACAGCCCAGTTTCTGCCTTGCTCACTGCAGTCACCACTGAAAGTTTGAGTCAGAGCAACAGACACACCCCCCTCAGCTCATACACACACACACAGCGCTCTGTGAGATCATGACGTGATGATACACAATCAGCTAGTGCAACCACCTAGTTATTGCTCTGTTGCAGGATGTGTGAGAGAGATATTACTACTGTTAAACTGTAAATGTTGGTTTGCATGAATCATATTTGCAGTGAAGCTGAATGATAACATGTTTTACAGTGCATATAAGCTATTAAACTATACAAATATTTAAGGACTGGTTCATCCAGAAATTAATTAATTTACTTTCGGTTAATTAACTCATTCTATGATGGCCATCCAAGATGAAGGTGAGTTTTCTTTCTTTCTTTAGTAAAACAGTAAAGAAGATTTTTAGCTATAACTGAGGTCCATGGTGATTCAGTTTAAAGGGATAGTTCACTTTCAACTTAAATGTTGGTATGTTTTAGCTTACCTCAAGGACATCCAAGATGTAGGTTTCTTTGTTTCTGCAGTATTTCCCATTTTGATATTTTTAGGTCAAACCGTTCTTGTCTGTGACTCATATAATGGAGGTCTATGGTCACCACCTCAAAGAGCATGCACAGAGAAGTCCAAATTAAACAATTCCCCATCTTAAGTACACATTGATGACCTAAGACACGAAACGAGCGATTTGTGTAAGAAAACGAACAGTATTTATATCGTTTTTACCTCTTGTACACAACCACGTCCAACTGATCTGAGGGCGCACGTGCTTCCTGGTGTGACGCACGTGCGCGCGCTCTGGCTTAGTTCTGCGCAAGCGCGGAAAGCGCCGGAAGTGATCTCATTCATTGTTTACTGTTTACCACACGATACGCCACCAGTCTGCACTGTCTGAAATATAATGCAGTAATTGTAATTAATTAATTTGTTTATAATGCACTCTATAATCGTTGCGATTATAATAAAAATACAACACTCATTGACGCCGTGCCATTGGGTCCCTCTGGCATTGGACGTCGCCTCCAGTTTATACGTGGCAAACTAAACACAACGTGCAAAACGCTGTGACTCAACAGCGGAGAAAACTCAGGATCTTCAGTCAGGCAGGTGTGTGATGCGATACTGTCAATGTCCTCGTCGTTGTCTTGTAGTTGTTCCATTCATTACAACATATGCTCTCCACTTGTGTTGGCATCTCATAACACTTGCTACTAAAACACCACCAATTTTGAAGAGATCTTTGAAGACGTGCTGCTGCAGCGGATCGCTCCTGAGTACTTGATCTGTGTATTCTGGTACAAATAAATATGGTTGTGAAAAAAATTAAACGTTGTCTATGGATATATTGAAATCGTCTTCCATTGCAATTTCCTGTACGTCTTAATAGGTTTAGATCTTCACAGTGAAAGGTAACACTTCCGAAATCTCTGTGTAAACCCTAGACAGTAAGTGTAAACAATGAGTGACGTACACACACGAGAGATCACTTCCGGCGCTTTCCGTGCTTGCGCAGACTAAGTCAGATCACGCGCTAACGTCACACAAAAACAGGAAGCACATGCACCCTCAGATCAGTTGGACTTGGTTGTGTACAAGAGGTAAAAACGATATAAATACTGTTCGTTTTCTTACACAAACCGCTCGTTTCGTGTCTTAGGTCATCAATGTGTACTTACAATGGGGAATTGTTTAATTTGTATTGTTAATTTGCATTCTCTTTAAGGTGGTGACCATAGACCTCCATTATATGAGTCACAGACAACGGTTTGACCTAAAAATATCAAAATGGGAACTACTGCGGAAACAAAGACACCTACATCTTGGATGTCCTTGAGGTAAGCTAAAACTTATGAAAATTTAATTTGAAAGTGAACCATCCCTTTAAGTCAATGTGTACCAGCTCTTTGAGGGTCAAAAAAGCAACACAAAATGAATACCCGTGGCTCCTGATGATATATTATGGTCTTATAATGTGAAACGGTCAGTCCGTGCAAGAAACTAAACATTATTTACACCATTTTTACTTGTAATCCAGAGCCTCAGTCAAATGTCCAAAATGATGAAATGGTTGCAAACAAATCATTCTTCAGGACAGCAGATTTTCATTTTTGAATGAACTGTCCATTTTAAAAAGGTCAGTATGTGTCTATATGAAGTCCTGGCTGGCGTAGCTGTATTAAACGTTCAGCCAGAGTTCACATTTGATCAGGCTACTTTGACTCAGTTTATACAGTTATCATCTATGGGGGGAAATACTCTCTATGAATGCGATTATTGGTTATTTTTCCCTCTCCAGTTAAAATAAGATGGATGCACAAATGGATTTTTAGACACCAATCATAGTTGTTTTTTTATTCATTTTATTGTGGCATTATTATTTCAGGGACGGAAAAAAGAATACAGACAAAATTGAATTAGGGGATACTGCTCATGACTTGCAGGACACTGAACAAAGCTCAGGACTGTCCTGCACGGTCACCCTATAGAGAACAGACAGATGGAGCGGACAGTGACTCCTGGTGAGACCAGTGTCTGGCAGTGGGATACTAGGAGACTTTGCTGCAGTGTTTGAGGAGTGTCTGTAGATGTGTGTCATGTTCCTTCACAGTGGTGTAGTGGTGCCTGCAGAAGTGGGTATACTCTTAATTTATGCCCCCAATTTTTTTAAAGCAAGCATGGTGTTTCAGTCTGAGATAAGTTTATTTTTAACCAACATTAAAATATCATCATCATTAAAACAATGCAACAATATATTTAAAGCAATGTGTTAAACAAATAACAATAATTAGTTAAATATAATTGTTTTTTTTTTAATGTTTTTACAATATATTTATTAAAACCACAGTGATATATTTTATCAACCTATTTTTTTTTCTTTACAAAGACCATTTTCACTTTAAAAACAGACTGCACATAGTAAAAGACTTGAATTTTTATTTTATTTATTATTATTATATTGCTCTTATATTACATTGCACGAATACAGAATGCCGGAGTCTCAACCTAAGCATTTCAATGTGCAATTGTCTCTGACATTGTACACATGATAAATAAACTTGAAACTTGAACTTGCCAAATATCTCAAGGTTAGGTAAGGAATGCAATACTTGAAATAATAAGAAATAACAAATAACTTATTTTGAACACAAGGTTTATTGTCAGTGCAGGTTTTTTTTTGACCTGTCAACAGCCTGTCTACCCCTGTACTACAGAATATTCCAGACAGACTTGCTCTCTGCAGGGGTTCTCTTACGAGAGCTCTCTCGTACTGCGTCTTAGCTAAGAAGCTACGGGAAAAGTCTCTTTTCACGAAATACTGAAGCAAAAAATTATCCTTAATTTTGTAAAGCGCATTTGCAGCAGTACACAGCCATAGGCGAGACGGCTCGTTCGCTCATTGGCTTGTTCTGTGGCAACTGCACAGCCTATCAAGCGCAGGCTGATGCAACATCAGACCAATAAGGGCACTTCGCGCCCTTCTTGCCACTTCCTACCGAAACGGGTGTGGCCCAACCTATAAAAGGAGCTCGAAAAGGCTGACTCACCTGATTTTTCATCTCTTCAGCGAAGCTCACGCATCGATGGATCACGGAGGAAGCAAGTGCCGTCTGAGAGGCATATCAGCGGGACGAGCCAATCTGAAGCTGCTGGCCTCGCCGCCTTCCACTGCCGTTCCTGCTGCGCTGTCCAGCGCCTATATCCTTTGTATCCTTATATCCTTACATCCTGTGTGTGTTCGCCCTGCGACGCACACTCACAAAAAGAGCTGCGTCTTTTTAAAGATGCCCTCGTGCGGCTCGTGCAGAGCCCCGCTCAGCGAAGGAGATCGTCACGTCATCTGCATCTCCTGCCTGGGTGAGGACCATGCAGCGCTCGCTGACGGCGGCTGCCCTCATTGCGAGCTAATGCCTATGGTGACTCTGAGGACTCGCCGGGCGTTCTTCTCGAAGCCTGCATCATCCGCTGCACCGCAGCTCCGAAAAAAGCGCCGCTCGCAGAGTCTACCGGAAATGCAGCAATGCCGAGCTCGCCGGTTCCCTCCGCTTCGCCGGCCTCCCCTGCATCACTTCCCGATGGTCAGCGTCCGCTGTCTGCCGCCGTGTCATCTGAGGAAGTGGATCTCAGGACCACGTCGGAGGAAGAGGACACGTGCTCTCTGCTTGCTTCGGGCAGTGAGGGTTGGGCGAGCTCCGTGGATCTCGCGCCCTCTGCTCAGAGGCCCAGCAGACGGGCGGATATCGATAAAGAGCTGATGCGAGTGCTCGCGCTGGCCGCGGCGAGCCTCGGCCTTGAGTGGTCTGCACCAGCGCCCCCTTCTCGTTCCCGGCTGGATGGTAGCTTTCTCCCGGATGAGCGTTTTTCTCCCAGCTCAAAGCACGCCCCCTTTCTTCCTGAGCTTCACGAAGAAGTGGCGAAAGCTTGGAATGCTCCATTCTCGGCAAGAGTTCGTTCATCTGTTTCACCAGCATTCTCCACACTGGACGGTGCTAAAAACAGAGGCTACCTGTCACTTCCGCCGGTGGAACAGGCTATAGCAGCGCACCTTTGCCCGCCCTCTGGTCCGCCCACTGCTCGCACGGATCTTCTCTGCTGCTAGGCAGGCTGCGTCTGCGCTGCACACCATGGCCATGCCACAGATTTTCCAGGGCGATCTCCTCCGCAAGCTGGATGAGATGGGACCTGAAGCGATCTGTCTCGCGGATCTGAGGAGTGCTTCGGATCTCTCCCTCCGCGCTACTAAGTCCGCAGCACAGGCCATGGGACGGGTTATGGCTTCCGCTACGGTGGCTGAGAGGCATTTGTGGCTGACGCTTTCTGACATCAAGGAGTCTGAGCGCGCTGCGTTCCTTGATGCGCCGCTGACTCCTGCTGGCCTCTTCGGATCATCAACAAGTTTGTGGAGAGATTCGCCGAGGACCAGAAAGCTTCGCAGGCGTTCAAGCACTTCTTGCTGAAGCGCTCCGGTTCTGCAACTAGCCGCTCTAGACCGGCCCAACAGAGCTCTCAGTCACGCCCACCGCCTCCAGCTGCGTCATCGCGACAGCGTCAGCAACGCAGCTCGGGACCCCATTCTCGCTCTTCCAGCCGTCGCCCCGCGCCGCGGGAGCCGCGGCAGAGAATTGCGGTGAAGCCAGAAGCTCCGAAAACATCCTAGCACTGCTAGGAAAGCGCCGTTGTACGAGTTCCGCTGCGGCCGAGCTCTCACCCAAGCGCGCCGCTGTTGCAGTTCCAAGAATTGTGACTGCCTCAGCGTCTTCTGCAATGCCCAAGCCTGCACCAGTTCCCGCTTGCCTGCACACAAAAGCCGTTATCACGGCTACCCAGATGTTTCACGAAAAGATTGTTATTTCTGGTGTTCCGGCCATGGCCGATGGTGCTATAAATGTAGTGACGATGCCCACTCCTCAGTGCCCATCTCCACATGTAAGCACAGCCCTGCACACAGGGCTCGCGCACATAAGAACGACACAGATCGGTCGAGCGCGCCACATAGTGAACGTGCTCACTCCCCAGTGCCCACATACACTAACTCACATACGGCGCGTGGCTTCTGTAAAAACGAGGCCCGTGCACGTACGCTCTGCCCAGGCAGACAGCGAGTTGAAAGTGGTAAATGTGCACAGCAGCCCACAGTTACTCGCAGACATCACGAGTCCCACGGGACCCGCTCAGCCCTCCCCCAGTCGGTTAAGCGCCGGGACGGGGTCGAGGAGGAGCGATCTGCCCGCTGTGATCAGCGCGCTCCCCGCCTCAAATGCGCAGCACACCCGAGCGCCGCCGTTGCCCAGTCAACAGAGCGCGCTTCACATCCAGCCCTTAGCCATTCATGCAGATGCATGGTCAGCGCTTCCAGGGGTTTCGGATTGGGTGCTAGGCATTATAAAGAGAGGCTACTCGCTACAGTTTTGTCGACGCCCTCCTCGCTTTTTAGCGCGCGTCGATACTACGGTCAAAACAGAAGTAGCACACATACTTCGGGCCGAAATATCAAAACTGTTGAGTAAAGGGGCTGTAGAGCCTGTGTCTCGAGCTCAAAGCGAGGGTGGGCTCTACAGCAGATACTTTCTGGTGCCCAAGAGAGACGGGGGTCTCAGGCCCATACTGAATCTAAGACAGCTGAACAAGGCATTGATGAAACGCAGTTTCAAAATGCTTACGACCAGGAAGCTCCTCGCGCAGATTCGCAGAGGGGACTGGTTCATGTCAATAGATCTGAAGGACGCGTATTTTCAAATACAGATAGCGTCAAATCACAGGCGATATTTGAGATTCGCCTTCGAGGGCCAGGTATACCAGTTTACAGTCCTGCCGTTCGGCTTGTCCGTGGCTCCTCGTACGTTTACGAGGTGCATGGATGCAGCGCTCGCTCCTCTCAGACTCAGAGGCATGCGAATGCTGAATTATTTGGACGACTGGCTGGTTCTGGCTCAGGGCCGTTTTACTCGATCACCTCGAGAAGCTCGGTCTCAGTGTCAATTGGGCGAAGAGTTCGCTGAACCCCAGTCAGGCGATTCTGTTTTTGGGTATAGTTCTGAACTCGTGTTCCATGACGGCGCGGCTGTCACCACAGCGCGCGTTGGGCATTCAGCGCGCAGCGAGTTCTTTCCGCTACGGCGCGACTGTTTCGCTCAAACACTGTCAGAAGGTGCTGGGCCTCATGGCCTCAGCATCTCCGGTTCTGCAGCTGGGCCTGCTCCACATGCGCCCCCTGCAGCTCTGGTTGAAGGCGCGGGTGCCGCGCAGAGCGTGGGTGTCTGGCCGACTGCGTCTCAAGGTCAATCAGAGCTGTGTCACAGCCCTGAAACCCTGGACAGCAAACGGCTGGTACCAATCAGGTGTAAGCCTGGGGACTTCCCCGAATGTGAAGATGGTGTCGACGGGCGCCTCCACTTCGGGATGGGGAGCGCTGCTCGAGGGCAGAGGGCAGGGCATCTTTGGCCTGTGGTCAGAACGGGAAAAGCTCCATCATATCAACTGTCTGGAAATGCTGGCAGTGGAGAACGCGCTGATGCGCTTTTGTCCCCAAATCAAGGACCACCACGTCTTAGTCTGTTCAGACAACATGTCTGTGGTGTCCTACATAAATCGCCAGGGCGGTCTCGGGTCCCAAAACCTGTACAGGCTGGCGGAACGCCTCCTGGTTTGGGCTCAGCGCATCGTGCGTTCGCTGAGGGCAGTGCATGTGCCTGGGCTACAGAATCTGGGTCCAGACAGGCTGTCCAGAGGCAATGTTCCTACGGGCGAATGGTCTCTACACCCGCAAACAGTCCGGCTGTTGTGGGAGAGATTTGGCAGGGCGGAGGTGGACCTCTTCGCGTCCCACGAAAACGTTCACTGCCCCGCGTTCTTTTCCAAGAATGAAAGCGCGCTGTCACGGAAATGGCCGTGCTGCCCGCTTTATGCTTTCCCTCCCATCTCCCTCCTTCTGCAGGTGATAGAACGGGTGAGAGAAACGAGATGTTCAATACTGCTTGTAGCACCTCTTTGGAAGAACCAACCATGGTTCCCAGATTTGATGCAGTTAGCAGATGTCGCCCCGTGGCCAGTACCGTTGAGGAGGGACCTCCTCTCGCAGGCCAGGGGTTCGATTTGGCACCCTCAACCGGAGTTGTGGTCCCTCCATGTGTGGGCACTCAACGGTTACCCGCTGATCTCGCAGTGGGAGTGCTAAATACCATCACTCAGGCTAGAGCTCCGTCGACACGACGTGTGTATGCCTCGAAGTGGTTGGTGTTCTCCAGCTGGTGCACAGCTCGAGGATGTTCACCCCTTAGTTTTGAGGTGACGGAGGTTCTCTCCTTCCTTCAGGAGCTGTTGGATAAGGGCAGAGCCCCATCCACGCTCAAAGTTTATGTGGCGGCCATCGCAGCGTTTTCTGAAACAGCGCTCGGTCAGTCAATAGGAAGGAATGATTTGGTCATCCGTTTCCTTAGAGGAGCTAGGAGGCTGAATCCTCCCAGACCTCCGTCAGTCCCTATGTGGGACTTCGCGGCGGTTTTGGAGGCCATGAAGGGTCCCCCTTTTGAGCCTATCCAATCAATTAGCCTTCAGCATCTGTCCTTCAAGACAGTATTCTTGTTGGCTCTCGCTTCAGTGAAGCGTGTGGGTGATCTGCACGCGCTCTCGGTGAGCCAGTCGTGCTTGGAGTTTGGGCCTAATGACTCAAAGGTTATACTCAAACCTAGGCATGGTTATGTGCCGAAATCCCTCAACACGCCATTTCGGGCTCAGGTTATTGCCCTGTCTGCCCTGCCGGTGTCAGGAGAGGATAGAGACTCGAGTCTTCTTTGCCCTGTCAGGGTTTTAAGAGCTTATGTGTCTCGCTCTGCTGCCTTTCGACAGACTGAGCAGCTATTTGTCTCATCCGGTGGACATTCCAAGGGAATGGCTGTTTCGAGACAGACTCTATCCAGATGGATAGTTGACGCTATAGCGTTAGCTTACGCTTCCAGGGGCCTTCAGTGCCCGCTGGGCGTCAGAGCACACTCCACAAGGGGCGTCGCCTCGTCGTGGGCGTGGTCTACTGGGATCTCCTTGCAGGATATATGTATGGCGGCAGGTTGGGCCTCGCCGTCTACATTTATCAGGTTCTATAACCTGGAGGTTCCCGCCTTGCAAGCAAGGCTGCTGTCGGTATAGTCGAATCAGGGCCCTGAGGGGAACTCTGAGTTCGTGAGCGTTATGCGCTGCCGACTGTTATATGGGCAGTATTGCGTAAGACCCGCATTGCCACATTGGTCAGGCCTTGCCTCGGCTGTGTGATGTCATATTGCCGCATCTACGGATGTTGCTAGATATGGGACGGAGGGCTTCCCCCCCTTCCTGTCCTGGACTCTCTGTGAGTCCCTCAGGTGACTGTGCACTGTAAATCCTGGGCGTTGCTTCAGGTTTATTGGTGTGTGATCCCTGCGCGCACGGCGTTTTACATTGGGTTCCTGTAGTGTCTTAGCTAAGACGCAGTACTAGAGAGCTCTCGTAAGAGAACGTACTCGGTTACTAAACGTAACCTCGGTTCTCTCTAGGAGAGCAAATGAGTACTGCGTTCTCTGCCGTGCGTAAGATTCACTCTGGTTCGCTTCGGCGATGAAATAAATCAGGTGAGTCAGCCTTTTCGAGCTCCTTTTATAGGTTGGGCCACACCCGTTTCGGCGGGAAGTGGCAAGAAGGGCGCGAAGCCTGATGTTGGGCTGGTCTGATGTTGCATCAGCCTGCGCTCGATAAGCTGTGCAGTTGCCGCAGAACAAGCCAATGAGCGAACGAGCCTTCTCGCCTATGGCTGTGTACTGCTGCAAATGCGCTTTACAAAATTAAGGATAATTTTTTGCTTCAGTATTTCGTGAAAAGAGACTTTTCCCGTAGCGTCTTAGCTAAGACGCAGTACTCGTTCGCTCTTCTAGAGAGAACCGAGGTTACGTTTAGTAACCGAGTACGTTTTCACACTGCATTGTCTAGAACGCACAGAAGAGGCAGCACGGTGGCTCTTCAACCAGGTCTTTGGATACTTTCTAGGTTTAAACTTGGAAGTAGGGGGTCCATTGATGTTAATAATCATCAAGTTTGATATGTTTGAAGACCAGAAGGACAACCTTTTTGTCTGTGCTTACATTGTTCATAAGGCTGAAGTTCCTCTCACACTCTGCTTTGCTGATAGGGAATGTTTTCAAATAGTTAATGAGTGGTTTTTGGTCATTGGGCTCACTGTTGGGCTCTTCCAGTAGGTCATGGATCCCATTCAGTGCTTGGTCTGTGTGCGAGTTAAATTGCTTGCACAGTCGCTTAACTTGTTTTTCACCATGGCAGATGCTGGGGTTCGATGGCCATATACTCTGATCAAGAATGTTGAGGTCCTTGATAGTCTCTTCTTCGAAAGAAAAGCATTGCTCAAGATTCATCACAAGGCTTTGTAAGAACTGGCCTGGATTGATAGACCTTGAGCTTTGTATTTCTTTTCAAGGCTATAGATTGATACACCCCTCTTTCTTTTGCTTTTAAAGCCTCACCATATTTCTCACCTGGACTCTCTATGAATGTATGCATCACGCTGATTGCTCTGCTCTGAGGACAGTTAAAGAACTAGCCTGATGTGACAGGACACTTAGCTCATGGAGTGTGTCATACATGAGCCCAAGGTCACAAAGAAATTCAGTACTTTGAACATAGCCAAATAAACCTCTGTACATTTGCTTCTCTTTGTTGGACCTCCTTTCATCAAAACAAGCATTCTTAAAGGGCTGCACAAGAGCTCCCAGTGATGTCCAAACTGCATGAACAGTCCAAAAGCAACCGGCCATCCAGCTTTCATCCAAGACTTTGCCAATGCGAAGACGTTGTGAGCCTACCTCAGTTGCTGCAGCTTTAAGTTCATGCTCATTTGATCCTCAAGTGATTAACAGAGTTTACCTCATCAACTGCATATGACACAGCTAGTTGGAAGTATATGGCTCATATAGTGCCATAAAAAACTAAGCTTTTGGAATCTCAAGGTCAACCTGGTTGCTACTTCTGACTTTTTTCCTAACGTGACTCTGGCACCTTCAGTCACAAATGTTACCCAGTTTTCAAGAAGCCATTCTTCTGTAAAGCCAGCATTCGATAAATAAGTGAGTAAACCCTTTACTATATCATCTGTTCTCTGATTTTCCAGTTCAACAAGCTCAAGGAATATTAATATTAATTAACTGAAACTGTCATGACAGATTTGTGACTTAAGGAAGAGGCCTCATTAATTAGGACGGTTACTGATGATTTTTCTCTGCATTTAATTGGCAACATGTTTGAATATTTGTGACCCTGGACCACAAAACCAGTCTTAAGTCGCTGGGGTATATTTTTAGCACTAACCAAAGAAACAATGTATGGGTCAAAATTATTGATTTTTTTTATGCCAAAAATCATTAGGATATTATGTAAAGATCATGTTCCATGAAGATATTTTGTAAATTTCCTACCGTATTTCAATGGTGATTTCCAAGTAATTTTATTGTTTTGCACCCTCAGATTCAATATATTCAAATAGTTGTATCAAGCCAAATATTGTCAAATCCTAATCCTGATCATGGAAAGGTTATTTATTCAGCTTTCAGATGATGTAGCTTATAATTCTCATTCTCTTTCTAAAAATTGACATTTAAGACCAGGGTCCAGGGTCACATTTGTGTCACTGTAACAAAAATGAAGTATTAAGCCCATCTTTATACCATTCAGTTCCTGCAGCTCAATGAGGCTTTCATGGTCAGAAAAGGGTCTGTTTCTTTTTGGCCAAATGGTAGGCTGTTTGAAACACAGCTTTAGTTTCCTTCATGTAGGATTCACTCAGCCTCCACCACATTCTCAATGACCGCTTCTTTCTATTGTTCTACCATTGTTACACATAAAGTGTGTGCCCTAGACAAAGCATGTTTCCTCACCTTTCTCAAGACTGACAAACTTGTCTCTCTATTTCCCTGGCTAGACGCTTGAATTTCATCCATTCTCTTTCTAGAGAGATACACCTTGATGCTCCTTGATGATATCAATGGACTTCACACTGCTACAGACGAGCATACATACAAGCACACAAACACACACACTGTAAATTTCTTCTTGCCAAAACTACAAATCTACCTAAAATTACCCAAAATTTGATTTTGTATTTTAACGAGGGGTTCTTGGATTTCAAATATTATTTTTGTTTGGTTGTCCACAGGTCTGGCCAGTCATTACTGGTGTCTTAAAAAAAAAATGAGTGATTGAATTATGGGCTATAAATGTAACAATGGACATCGAATTACCATAACTAGAATATTACTGATTTTATTTCATTGACAAAAGAATAAAAAAAAAACAGCCTCATTATGTTAAATCACTTTTATTGTCACATCACTACAGCACATGTGCCTTGGAGATTGAAATTCATGGGAACGTGCTCCAGACAGTGCAGAAACAATTTACATATAGACATACAGACTTATACAGATGACAATGTGCAATATACCCCATACATACTGTATACTCAGTACACACAGTGTACTTTTAGACATACAGTTAGCAATACACAGTTATACACAGTATGACTATGTACATACTTACAGTTAGCAATACACAGTTATACACAGTATGACTATGTACATACAGTTAGCAATACACAGTATGTACACATTCTACATTATGTACACATAGATTCACATAATTCATTTTCATTTACTTATTAATTTATGCATTTAGCAGACACTTTTATCCAAAGCAACTTACAGTGCATTCAGGCTATACATTTTTTATCAGTATGTATATACTTTACAACAGTATATGTATATGTATAATTATGTATATACAACATAATATACGTGAAGGTGCAACAGATTATACATGAACTGGATATGCAAAATGTCATGGATGTGCATAGAATGGTGTCCAGTGGTAGCAGATAAATTATTGTATTTACTGCATTATGTATGTATAGTCCAGTATTGAACTGTGTTGGAGTTAAAGCGCAGTGTGTGGCATACTGTATTTTAGGTGTATGCTGTACATAGGGTGCTGTATGGTGTATTAGTTCTGACCAGTAGTATGATAGCCTGAGGGAAAAAGCTATCCCTCAGTCTGCTAGTGCAGGATTGGCTGCTGCGGAGACTTCTTCCTGAGGGCAGCAGAGAGAGCAGTCTGTGGGACGTGTGGCTGGAGTCTCTGATGATCCTCCAGGCTTTCCTTATGCTCCGCCTGGTGTAGATGTCCTGGAGGGAGGGAAGCTCACCTCCAACAATGTGGCGGGCAGTTTGCATGACCCTTTGCAGACCTTTGCAGTTGCCAGCGGTGCTGTTTCCAAAAAAAGAATAACCTTTATAAATCCAATTAGTTTTTTAAATAATTAAAACAAAAATAAATAAATAAATAAATAGACTGCAGCAATTTACAATTTTTTCTGAACGTCTAGTAAACATGCTATTTTGTTTAGTTGTCTGTTCAGAAGCGTGGGCAGTTTGAACAAAAATTTATATGACGTTTTTTTTTCTAAATTATGCCGGTTTCCCGGTTTATCCCATTTTTTTATTTTTTTTTCATTCATAATCAGGTGTACAATGCATTTTCTGCTGGTTGATATTCCAAGATGTGCTTTTAGTCTGACAGCACTTGCATAAAATGGTTCCTCTTTTTGGCACAAGTTCTTCTGTGTCATGTTCTACTAGTTCTACAGCATCCATCTTCCCTGTAACGCCTGTTTCACACATACTCCGTCTGCAGTGTATATGCAGTCCGCAGCACGGACTCATTGTGCTTTCACACAGGACGCATTTGCAGTCCGCAACTGATCCGAGTCTGTTTAGTCCACAAACACAACATTTGTTCATTGTTTTGATTTCATATCATGAAAAAAAAAAAAAAAAAAAAAAAATATATATATATATATATATATATATATATATATATTTTTTTTTTTTAGCATTGTGAGTCTTTTATCACAGAACAGTAACAATCTTTCATAGTTATGGACATTAGTTTTAATTTATTAACTCAATAAATATAAAAAACGCATTATTCATGCATTTTACTTCTAGGTTTGTATAATAAGCTGCTCAAGCAAGCGGCAAAACATTTAAACACAATAATTAGCCAAATTTTCTTGTTAAAATATTTAAAATTAAAACACCACAGACAGAAACAGTCTCGTGCCTTTTGCATTTAAATTTTTATCACTAGCAATCCCACGGGTCTTAATGAACTTTGTTTTTCTGCCTCCATAAAAGTGAATATATATATTATTTTCCTTGTTTATCTAAAAGTGCACTTTTTCTTGTTTTAAACTTAGCCAAAAACCCATGATTTGCGTGTGAAACAGCTTTAATTAGTATACATTTATTGTGTCCATCCATGTTCATTTTTCCCGCGAACAATCCGCTTTCACTTTTATTCAGCGCCTGCAGCACAGCAAAAATAGACTCAGTACGTTAACAATCGCTGCACTGCTGCAGACGCACCGCTCCTTGGATGCACTGACAGACCGCAACCTCATGCAGTATGAACGCTGGAATCCGTTAACATGTGTGCGTAAAAAAAATATGTGTGAAACAGGCATTATAACGTAACACCAGAGCACTACTGTGTTTACCCTCACCATGCCTCGCAGTCGCTGCTTAGAAGTGCAACATTGTAAAGGGTCCGTCTGAAACAGTGTCGCACGGCCGCGGTGCAGCTTAACATTTGTTCCAAACGTTGAGTAATTAAATACATCGGTATATTAAAAATTAACATCGTAACGAAAATATACACCGGCTTTCGGTAGGGATATGCCGGTATCAAATTTTCCTGTTGCGTTTAATTGATAATGCTTTTATCACAGTATACGGTATTATCACGGTATTGAAATTTTGGTGATGGTCATAATACATGGTCATAATACAGTATAAAAGGATAACTTTTTTTCTTATAACAAAAATAACTAAACATTTAAAACAATAAAGCAATACAGAAAAATATATAAAAGTTAAATGTTTTACACATTAAAGTGCAAAAGAACTATAAAAACCAATAGGTATCACTTTACAATAAGACCTCATTAGTTAACCCTAGTTAATGCATTAACATTCAAGGCAAGGCAAGTTTATTTATATAGCACATTTCGTACACAATGGAAGTAAAAAAAAGTCATGAAGAAAAATAATCACAAAAATAAAACAAGCAATTTCAGAACTTGAAAATTAAAATGATTTAAAAATTGACTTAAAATGAATTTAAGACAGTTTAAAAATAGAAAATGATTTGACATAAAATACAGTGCAATACATATAAAATATAGTGTAATCAGTTTGGACATCGCATAGTGCTCATTCAATAAGTGCACAGCTAAACAATGAGCAATAGCTACATTTACTATAGAAGTTATTCATCTTTGTTAAAAAATCTTAAAAGTCTTAGTTCATGTTAGCTCATTAAATAACACACTTGCAACTTTCAATTTTAACAATGTGTTATTAAATATTGGAATACCTAAGATTAATGAATGTTCAGAATAAATTTTTTTCATTGGCAGTTTATGTTAACAAATGAAGCCATAATTGCCATAATAAGCCATAAAAAAGTGTGAATGAACAATAAAAGATCAAAACACTTTCAAACAATATCTAGGGCATTTGTAGTCCAGATAAAAAAAAAAAAGAAGAATGTTTGAAGATAAATACCCTGGTAAGTCTAAATATTTCAGTAGTTGGCTCTGTAATAAACACCATAGGGAAAACACAAATCTGAAGGGTTATTTAAGATTGTTTATGGTTTAGAAAGTAACAGCTGCTTTTTACTGTGTTTACAGGGTAAGCGCTGTATTTAGCGCCATCTGCTGTCAGAGAGTGAATGTGCTTTCATTCAGTGCATATCTCAAGTGTTCCCCCATGTGCTTCTCATGCGTGCTTGTTTACATCAGAGCGCATGCGCTCTTTCAAGCAGCATACAGCGATGTTGTGCATTTTAAGCAGCTGATGGGAATACTATTCTTAAAATGCATTCCAAATTCTGAATAATTTGTAATGTATATTTATTTACTGTATTTAGAAGTATGGACAATTTTAAAAATAAATAAATACATAAATAAATATAAAAATAAATGTAAATAAGAATAAGTAAATACATAAATATATAAATAAATATACATAGAAAAGTAAAAAAACGAAAATAAATAATTATTTATACATTTATTTCCATATTTATGTGTATATTTATTTTTTCCATATTTATTTATTTATTCTTTTATTTATTTATACATTTATTCATTTCTACATTTATTTATTTATACATTTATTTATTTTTACATTTATTTATTTATACATTTATTTATTTCTTCATTTATTTCTTCCTACATTTCTTCCTGCGTAGGGTAATGAGGAGGGCGTGGTTTACCTCAGACATAGCAATCGAGCTCAGAGTAAGCGAAGGCGAAGGGTTGAGGCCACAGTGACGCCTATTGTGTGGCGAAATACAATTAGTATAGCTCACTGACGTTGATACGGTCTGTGACTGCGAGGTATATGGTCAAAATCCTAAATCTTACTGTGTGACATGGATAGGCTACTCTTTATTCCGGACATGGCCGTAGAACATCGTTTGGTCTGGATTTGTAAAATGTCCTGGGCTAACAAACATGAAAAAGGGACTCTGCAGTGCTTAATTTGTAAATTGCGAGGTCCCGGAACAAAGCGGGGTAACGGATGCATGTGATTACAGGAGGGAGAGGTGACTTGCGCAATCACATTGGTCAGCAGTTTAAGTGATTGACTGCATGCATCAGTTGCTTTTAGGGTCGGTATGTTCATGAATAACATGGAAATGCCATGCAATTTTAAAACAACAATTTCCAGGCCTAAAAACGTTTTGAAAAAGTTGTGGAATTTTATTTTACAAATCTCTGTATAATAGAGTCCTAAATTTCAGTGGGGGACTGTGTAGCTATGTCGCATGGTTTTAATAATTCTCACAGCTTTCAAGTTTATAATGAGGAAAATTCCTGCATTTATTCAACATAGCTTGTAGGTTTGAATAATAAAATTAATCCACGCAAAATGTAAGATTAAATAATTCATTCGAAACCAGTCTTTGAATCCATGAACTCTCTCGCGCGCTTCTCATCAGCGCATCTCGTCTGCACAGTGACCTGCAGCACGCGCCGACACAAGACTTCACTCGCATCTCGGGACAGCTGACAGAACAGTCACTTGACTAATCGGGTCATTGTTGCATTGTCACAAAAATGTATAATTTGCACACATTTTTAAGTATTTTAAGCCATGGTACTCGCGCACTCCGAAGGCTGTATTATGTGCCCTCACAGTCACATCCAAAGTTCACGCGTATAAAGACGCCTCGCAAGTAGCCTATTATATGAGTTATTTTTCGTAGTTTGTTGAGCTTAAGCAATCAGATACACACAATATGATGTCTGTTGTGGGCGTTGAGAAACAAAACAATTTCATGACACACTCTACTTAAACACATGGGGAAAAAAATAAAGAAAAGGGGAAAAAAATCAATAATTAAACAACACTGAGTCGTCAGTGTTGGTATTGTATCGATTATTGACACTTGCACTTAACATGAGGCTATATGAAAAACAAGCTCAAATGGAGTAAACAGGTTTTTGCTGGTGAATAAGGAGATCTGTGTTTTGTCTGTCAACAGAACGCGCGCATCTGAGGCAAGTGCATCGCATTATACGCTTTCATCAACTCTTACAGGTTATATAACATTTATTGTTGCTATATGGGCAATTTGTTTTTCTTGTTGTTTAATTCACTTGGCCAAAATCTCATGATATAAACGATAAAGCGCTTATTAGTGGATTAATTTTATTATTCAAACCTACAAGCTATGTTGAATAAATGCAGGAATTTTCCTCATTATAAACTTGAAAGCTGCCAGAATTATTAAAACCATGCGACATAACTACACAGTCCCCCACCGAAATTTAGGACTCTATTATACAGGGATTTGTAAAATAAAATTCCACAACTTTTTCAAAACGTTTTTAGGCCTGGAAATTGTTGTTTTAAAATTGCATGGCATTTCCATGTTATTCATGAACATACCGACCCTAAAAGCAACTGATGCATGCAGTCAATCACTTAAACTGCTGACCAATGTGATTGCGCGAGTCACCTCTCCCTCCTGTAATCACATGCATCCGTTACCCCGCTTTGTTCCGGGACCTCGCAATTTACAAATTAAGCACTGCAGAGTCCATGTTTCATGTTTGTTAGCCCAGGACATTTTACAAATCCAGACCAAACGATGTTCTACGGCCATGTCCGGAATAAAGAGTAGCCTATCCATGTCACACAGTAAGATTTAGGATTTTGACCATATACCTCGCAGTCACAGACCGTATCAACGTCAGTGAGCTATACTAATTGTATTTCGCCACACAATAGGCGTCACTGTGGCCTCAACCCTTCGCCTTCGCTTACTCTGAGCTCGATTGCTATGTCTGAGGTAAACCACGCCCTCCTCATTACCCTACGCAGGAAGAAATGTAGGAAGAAATAAATGAAGAAATAAATAAATGTATAAATAAATAAATGTAAAAATAAATAAATGTATAAATAAATAAATGTAGAAATGAATAAATGTAAAAATAAATAAATGTATAAATAAATAAATGTATAAATAAATAAATGTAAAAATAAATAAATGTAAAAATAAATAAATGTATAAATAAATAAATGTAAAAATAAATAAATGTAAAAATAAATAAATGTATAAATAAATAAATGTATAAATAAATATATGTAGAAATGAATAAATGTATAAATAAATAAAATAATAAATAAATAAATATGGAAAAAAATAAATATATACATAAATATGGAAATAAATGTATAAATAATTATTTATTTTCGTTTTTTTGCTTTTCTATGTATATTTATTTATATATTTATATATTTATTTATTCTTATTTACATTTATTTTTATATTTATTTATGTATTTATTTATTTTTAAAATTGTCAGCTTTGGCATTCCATATAGAAGTGCCCACGATAACAATATTGTGCATATTAATCACCGCAATATATCGCATTACCGAATACCGGCACAAGTCTAGTTTTCGGTATGAACTGGTATACCGCTCAGAACTATTGCCTCTTCTACTACACAATCCAAAGTGTGTACTTTTTCTTCACCAAATAAGTACATAGTTTACTGTTCGCACTGGGGCGAAGCGGCATTACGTCATGAAAGTATGGACTCAGAGGAAGACCGCGAGGGTTTAGGGTGCCATTTGGAAAGTCGGCAGACTTTCTGGCCCTCAGCAGCCCACCACATCATAAGCCATCCGCCCCTGTTTTGATGAAATTTATTCATTTAATATTTAAGTATACAGTTTGGGGATTTTAACCAATAGGGCAACTGATCCTCCGTTGAAACAAAATAAAACCCTGCCTGCAGCAGCTATTCTTAAGCGACTCCTAGTGAGCGATACATGCTCATCACGACACAAACATTCTCCTAGAACACTTTGCATTCAGTTAGCAGATCCCTACGAATCATGCATGAAATAGAAGTTTATAAACTCAAACGATAGCTTTATGTGCTTTACAGATGAACTTAAAGTGTTCAATAATAGATCATCTTTGACTCGGTAATACAAGTTTATGATCCGATTTGTGAACAGATCCTTTTGAGTCAATCTTTTAAAATAATAATTTATTTTGTTGAATGAAACCAGTCTGGAAACCAATGGTTCACAAACTGGATAGATCTGAGGTGCAGGGCTTGCAAAATCGCTAGCCTGACATCCAGGGGCTATTGTGTTTTCAGTCGGGCTCCAAAATATATCACCGCCCTGCCCGACGGGCTATCTTGAATAGTGATGTAAAATTCCTAACTTGATTTACGTTGTTCACTGGCTTGTAGGGGTGAAACAGATCGTAGTTGATCATTTGCATTTGTTTCAAAATCAAACAATTTCAGAGCTTGCCCGCACTTGTTCAAAACAAGCGCTGAGAGCAGCATTTCAGACAATACGCGTACACAGAATTAATTCATCTTTCTCGTTTCGTATCTTCTGAATGAACACATACACACACAATTATCTCAAAATTATTCTCTCTGCAAGTATTCTCGTAAACAAAGTTGGTTATGTTTTAAGTGAATGTATACAGTGGCTTGCTGCTCAGAGAAATTCGCTGTACTGGATAAATCTGTCTCTCTCTCTGTAAATAAGACAACATGAAAGGGAGCTTGTTTCAAGATACGCAATGGAGTAGACCAAACTAAACAGTGAGGGAGGGCAAAACACTCATGCAATCAAAACACACTCCTTGCTGGCCGCGGCCGCATGATCGACTCGCTCATCCATTTGCGTAGAAAAGAGATGTAATATTATGATTTACATCATTTAAAAAATATATATATATATTTGGGTACCGGGTGGGCTGGCCCACATTGGACAGTGGCCCACCAGGAAAAGTCCCGGTGCTCCAGATGGCCAGTCCGCCCCTGGTCGTCAGAACGAATCGTTTGAATGAATGCCTCAATGACTCACACATTAACACTTGCCGTCACTTACTGGTGGTTAACCTTTATATTTAAAAGTAGCTTATCTTTACATTATTTCCCACATTTCATATATATATATATATATATATATATATATATATATATATATATATATATATATATATATATAAACTGATTTAAAACACCAAGCTCATATGCTGTTGTAATTTTTTGTGGCATTCATGCTACATTTCAGCTTCATTTAACTGGGTAAATACATCAAAAACTCCACTTCAGCTGCTTCTGTTTCTTCTGCAGTGAAAATATATTATATATACATATATATATATATATATATATATATATATATATATATATAATATATATATATATATATATATATATAATATATATATATATTGATTTCATTTGATTGCTAACAGCCCTATACTGTCTTTTTATTAAATCGAGTGAAATTATTAATAAAGTGTAAGAATTTGATATGAAAGGTTATATATGCATTTAATAAGTTTAGGGGGAAATGCCCTTTAAATAGGCAAAAAATTACATCATTTAAATCTATGTAAAAATAAATTTGAGTATGTAGTAACTTAAGTCACATAAAACATAATTTCCCAACAACAAAATTGTGGCCAGTAAAAAAATGCTGGAAAAAATTTGGAAAACCACAAGCTACAGTGGCTGGTGAGCACAAAAGTTAATGTCATGCCCTGTATACAATGAATATTTGTATTATTGCAGTTAAAAATGTGGTGTTTAACGGGAGTAGTGTGGTGGGGGTGCTAGAAACCAAGAAAGTGTGGGAACCACTGATTTAGACTAATGAAGAACACTACTGAATGATGCACATCAGAGGGCATAAACACTGCCAACTGATAAAGCGGTGGGTATACGCCATATACTTGGGTATACCCTGTCTGCACTACAACAGTGCTTCTTCTGATCCAGCATGTGAAAATGGTCTGATCACTCAGTGAAGTATCAGGACACTCTTCTCAACATCACGTGTGATCTAAGGATCATTCATGACTGAAGCATAAACACGTACTCAACCAGTGATAGAGGATTCAGCGTGTCACTGTCATCGCTAGTACTAGTGAACCATTGACATCTAACAACACTAATTAAGCGAATGACCTCTAATTTGAGAAGCAGCACTGGATTTAATTGTGTTATTAATGTTTTAATGGCTGAAGTGCCGCAGACATTCAGCTTCATTGAGTTTCATCAGTGCTGCGTCTGCATGCTGATATTCGTGAGCGCTGGTGGTTTGACTGTGAAATATGTAAGCCCTGCAGTGCCAGCTGTGTGCTATTCTTAGCTTCTGGTGTTCCTGCGTGCAGAGACACACCAGGGAATAGCAAAGAAGAACTGGCAGAAATGCAGGCCGACTGGCAGCCAGTGCTGCCCCTGCTGCCACGCATGCTGGACTTAAAGGATGGTGATGGTCCTAGCCGTCTGCTCCGCCTCAAAGTTATATTGATGTTTCCAGCAGTGCTGCTGAATGCAGCCGTCTGTTACATTCCGACTGCAATATAGTCAGAGCATTTAGTCTTTATAGGTGTCCAAAGTTCAAGCAGTTAGTGATGAGTACTTGATATAAAGATAAGCGTTGAAGAAGAGGAAGCCACTGTGTGAGGTTTGATGCTTTAACTGAAACTGCAAATTCAACAGTGCAACTGTTGTCCTGCATTTTTATGTTGGATGTGCAATTAAATCAGGGTTTTACTTTATGAATCAATCCCACACCCATTAGGCACGCAAATAAGTGTTAGAATATAAATGGCGATCTACAGTGGTAGGCTGTGACCTGTTCAGGGTGCAGTGCTCAGTTGCCTATGATCACTGCTATTAGCTTTGACTGAGGAACTTTGTGAGTTTGTTTGTGTCACTATCCAGGAGATTTGTCAAAGTGTTATTAAATAATTTCATTAGACACAATTTTATGACACATTTGTATTGAATCGTAAAACACAGAATCCAGGAAAAAATCTAATGGAAAACAGAATTTAGGGAAAAATAAAACAGATTCCATGAAGCCCTAAATTAAAGGGTAATCTGTGGAGTTTAATTGTGAAAAAAAAAAATATTTACATTCATTCTCAAGGTCTAACAAACTTGTGAAAAGCATTTCCTTCCCCATTCATGGTAAATGCATGTTGTGATAAATATCGGTATCATAGGATTTGGAAAAAAAAAATTGTTATTGCATATTTGGCTGTGTTGAGCAGCCCTGATGTTGACTGCAGATGTTTTCTTCAGCTGCTGCTCATTTTGCATGCAGTGATAATACATGTATGGTGATCCTCACAACAGTGCTGTAATGTTATGCATTTTGCTGTGGATTATTACACTACTGTGATCTGTGAATCATGTGACTGGTCTGCTTTCCCAAACAAAGATTTCAGCTCAACAGAGTATGGCTTTATCAACTGCAAGGTCATTTCCAAAGAAATGCATGAACTACGGTATATACCCTAAATGCAATGTGAGTCCCTTTGGATAAAAGGAAAATGTAATGTTTACAAAGCTACACAGTGACTGAGCAGAGTGTCTGCAAAATGAGTCTGTTTGGGCAGACAGATAGTTATGAGTAGATAAACCGGAGTACTGAAGATCTGAGTGGGTGATCTTTGAACCTTTTGCTCTTGAATGCCCGGTTGATCCGGCGATACGATCCTGTCTGACAGAAGCGTGCCGTCAGCTGTCTGGCGACAAATCAAGACTCTGTTCACGATTTCCAGTGAAGTTATGATTATGGAGCATGTGAAACCTTGAGCTGGTGCGAATTACATCCCTTTTGTCATGTGCAGTCAATAGAATAGCCCTGCGAATGGCTGGCAACAGCATCACTCTGCTGTAACCCTGGAGACAGAATCCTGAAAATGGAATAAGTTGCTGAAATCCTACAGATGTTGTATGTTGCCTAGCAACTGTTTCGACTTCCCTCTCTTTCTCGCTCCCATCTCTCCATGCCTGTCAGAGTTAATTAAGTCACACATGAGATGAGCTGGTAAAGGAGGCTTTGGTTTATTTATCTGCCTGTTAATAATTTAGCATAAACAGGGACAGCGGTTTAGGTTGCTCTGCCGTGTTGAACTGAATCTGCCTTGTGGCCTTTGTTTGCCAGCAAAGCGACTTCAGTCAGCTTTGTTCATTGTTCATAACTACAGTCAGGCTGTTTGCCCGCTGAGACGGCCCTTGACAGGTGAGAAGTCGGTGCTCGACGTGGTGTTTTGTGGTGCGAGGCTCCTGGCTGATTGGCAGGTCCATCCGTCACTCCGCCCCGCGGGACGATGCCTGCTCTAATTAGGTCGCTTTTCTTCTCTGCACTCCCGGGGCTGATGTCTGTGACGGAACGGGTACAGCGGCACCTTCTGCTGTTGTGTGGCCTGGTAAAGGTGGCAGTAGAATGAAAGCGCCTGTTTAGAGTGCTGAGGCCATCGTGTGCTCCTCTCAAACTCGAGCGAGCCCAAAACAAGAAATGATCCAGTGGGTTATAATTGAAGGGGTCGGACTGTTGGCTTATTATCAGCTCTACAATTCTCCTACTAGAGCTGGTGTCTCTGTGAGTTTTGTTATTGATGTCCTTTGTGGAAGGCATGGAGATTCTTTTATTACTGTGATAATTTAAGAGGAGCAATGAAAACGTCCAGTTCATGCTGTTGAGTCTCCAGTGCCGATCAGAACATGTCTAATGTTTCATGGATACTATATTTTGTGTCGACAGACCCTACAGGCCTCCTTTTGTCATTGATACTAGGGCTGGGCGATATACAAAAAAAAAATGATATCTCGATATTGTCAAAATTTTTACAATATTCGATATATATCTCGATATGTTTGCATTTAAATAATAAAAAATAAAACATGATTTTCTTTTGCCCATTAAAAAAAAAAAAACATTTAGATTAAACAGCTAATTTAAGCAGTTAAAAAATCTAGACCAAGAGATCACTTACTGCTTTTTATTAATGAATACATGTAGGCCTATATGTAACTGAAGCAGTGCAAATTAAGTAACAGTTACAGAAAGTGCATTCTGTCAACTTTTTAGTGCATGCAATTCACAATTTAAACTATGCAACTGGGATAAGTATTTTATTTTAATTTTTTAACAAGTTTTTAAGCTAAGAACACAAGTCTGTCAACTGTCTGTGGTTTTAAGAGAAGCTCTGTGGCATGAAACTGTTCCTACTGACACTAAAAACCCTCTTAGATGGGGAGCTAGTTGCTGAAGCACATAGCTATTTCTTATATATAAATATATATAAATGAATACCAAAGACTTTTGCATTCTCTCTGTCTAGATTATGGAAACTGGTAAACATATCAGTGAAATTCCCCAATAGTAATTCCAAATGGCCATAGCCTATGTTTCTCTATTCAAACATCAGCGGTCGAGTAAGTGCATTTATTTTGCGATCACAAATGCAAACAATACAGTTAAGATCTCACGACAGAACACAGACCGGCTGAACGACGCTTTAATTAGATCGCTCAATTCCAGCTTGTTAGTGTTTTCAGATTATCGTCGTATGGTAATGAGGAGTGAGCACGTGCGCATGGTTGCCAGATTGTTTAAAATAAGCAAACACCGGGAAGAAAATGTATCCTTGTAACAGTGGAGCTCTGATTCGGAGATTTAAACTCTTGTTATCTGGCAACCGCTATCATTACAGCTCTCGTAGTAGAGGGGCGTAGAGCAGTCAGCAGTTACAGGTTCCTTTTTTGGACATTCGGCGCGTTCTTTTGGGAAAGTATGCTTGAATTTGAAATATTCGATATTCCCGATATATTCAAATTGTACATCGTCGTCAAAATTATTCCGATAGTATCGCTAATATTCGATATATCGCCCAGCCCTAATTGATACCCTCTTTCTGATGTCAGAGAACAAACACTGAATAAATACGGGGCCCCGCATATGACAGATAGTTTTAAAGCAGTTTCACAGTAATAAACAGGCACATAAAATTTAGGAATTTAATTTGGTTTCAGGTTTAATTTGTTTGCTGACCAGACGTGATAGCAGAAGAAGCTCTGGATGACTGTGTCGGTGACGCTCAGTGTTTATGTGCAGTTTCTGCCCTTTTCATTGATGTTTCTGCAGTAGGTTTGTCATCCAGTGTCAATCTTTGTGAATGACTTACTCATTGACTTATGTCTTGTACTACAATTTAGATTTAAGTCTTGCTGTTAACACTAATTTCATCCTAACTAATTCACCATTGAATAACCAGCTGCATTATAGTATGTTTATAGCATATTTGTGGTAGTTAAAGGAGTTAAGAACTTTACAGGGTATATTAGCAAATACTTGCAGGAACACTTTTGCAGGAGAATAGACTGACATCAGCATTATTTCCTGATCCTGTGAACACTTCAATCCATGGATATAAGTGGAGATGACAGCAGATCTGCAAGTGTGACCCAGGACGGCCTGTGGGAGTGTGTGAGAGAAAGATATTGTGTGTGTGTGTTTCAGAAGTCCAGCAGATCAGAGCTGGTGCCATCAGGAGCTCTTCCTTGTTTCAGATAATGTTTGTTTTGACACCCGTCAAGTTTTTTGCTTAAGGTCTGTCGATGCAACAGCATTTCTGGGTCATTCTCAGGAAACAATTCTACAATTGCAACTTTGCAATTTGTGCAGCAACATCTCAGGAACATTTAATCTTTGTATCATTTCATGTGAAGAGGTTACAGCTGTTCAGTTTGTTGTGATCAGTATAATTTGAGTAAACACTGGTAGAGTCACCATGTTTTATTTTTTGCTTTGATTAAACAGCAGATGATCGCACCGCTGCTTATTCTGACGACCTTACCAACATCTACAGCAACTAACAAGATGTTTACCTGCTGCTTAGAGGCACTGTTATTTGAAATAGTTATCACTGCAATAATAGACCAGCATTAAATCATTTTAATAATGACACAGCAGAAAATTCGTACAACACCGGAAAACAGCACACATGTATTGACTGTGTGATCTGTCTGTTATAATATATATAATCTTTTGTGTTGTGTTGCTTCTAAAATAAATGTTTATTGTTTCAAGAACCTCTAGATATTTGGAAGATACATAAAAAATATGTCTGTTTTTGCTGTGTATGTCAATGTTATTTAGTATCATTGAGATACTATTTTTTATTTATTTAATTCGTTTTACTTTGTATTTTCCATTTTTATTGTCATTTTTAATTGTTTTAGCAATTTTGTGTTTGTTATTTTTATTATTTTTTAAATGCCTATATAGTTTTTATTTTAGGTTTAGTTATTTTAGTACATCGAATTAAACTAAATGAAAAGTTTTTTTTTTTTTTGATTTAGTAAACTTTAATAACCCTGGTACACATACCTCGTAACATTTCTGCTTGTGGTAATCTACTTTACTTGTGAGAAAACTCATGCACTAGTTCTCCTCAGAAGCTCTTGCTGTATGAACCCAGTTAGTTGTAAATTCACCTTTGTTTCCAGGTGAGCTAATAAAAACCTTTTATTGCATTTTGGAAGTTGCATTCTGTAAAACCAGCTAAACAGATTAGATTGTCTTACATGGAGAAAGTGTTGTGTTCAGTTTGTATCAGATGCCGAGTGAAGGAGCTATGGAGCATCTGAGGTTAATAAATCACACATAATCATCTAAAAAATATTAACCCACAAGCCAGTCCCTTTCTAGAGAGGTTTTGAGTCAATCTCTTAACAATGCAGGGCGTTTGAGTTCCAAAAATGACCACAACTAGCAGATATCATTAAACTCCTCCACATTACTTACAGTCAGTATTCTCATGCTTAATGAGGCCAGTGAAATACTGTAGCATGTGATAAGAAATATTATTAAAGATGTCATCATCATAAATACTGTTAATATCAAACCATTATTTTTAAAGGGTAAATGCCGAAACATAACAAGATTGTATAGAAAGTGCAGGACAGGACAAATTCTGTTATGACAGAGTGATATTATAATTTGAATAATAGAACCAAGATGGCTGCGCGTCCACACGCAGTGGCTTCTCTCTGCTCACTACCTCATTCGGCATGGAACTGACGTCATTCCACTACCTCATCAGTCAGTTAAATAAAATAACTGCTCTTGAGCTCTTTGTCACTTGTCACTTTAATCAGACTTAATAAGGTATTTTTAATAAGGGATTTTTTTGCACTAAAAATCTTTTATCTGCACTGTTGTTCACTACATTGATTTGCGATATATCTGTCATTTGCCTTGCGCTGCTTTATTTAACTTTATTTTTAATTTTATTATATGCCTTTTTTTACATTCCCTTTTTGTATAGTTGTATCTACAGTACATTTTATATTTGATCTAGATTTTTAGGCTTTAATGTTAATTTTATCTGTATGCACCGGGGTCTGAGAGTAACGCAATTTCGATTCTCTGTATGTATGTACTAAATAACCATGGTTTTATTATAGTAAAACTGTAGTAACCCATGGTTTTTTGGCGTGTTGACTACCATTTGTATAACCACAGATTTACTACAAATACCATGGTTAAACTATGGTTAATTTAGCAAAACCATGGTTAATTTGTGGTTACCATGGTTTAACTATAGTAACCATGGTTTTTTGGTTTTATTTGTAGTAAAACCATGGTTAATTTTCATAATGTGGAAATTGACAATAGAGCAGACTTGAGCTTGAACTGAACTTGATTGTAGTAAAAAGAAGGGACTGTGCTGGTAATGAATGCACACACGTGTATTTGCTTTCTGGAGAATTTCAGGTTCATGTTCTTCAGATATCAGCTGTGAGATCTGCTGAATCAGTGATGCAGCTGATTGTTTCTGCTGCTCGTGAAGCTTCTCACTTACTTCTCTTCATTAAGAGAGAAGTTCCTCTGTGATGGCCCGTGTGTTTCCAGCGTGTCCGATCAGCTGAAGCTCGTCAGCTCTGATGTGATGCAGCAGCAGTATCACACGCTTCTCTTAGATCTGATCCATCACACAAACCACACGCTGACTGAGAGGATTTCTCACAACGCTGTGTCTCTCTCAGTCTCAACACACTGATCATTGTAGTTAAAGTGAACAGAACTACAGAGCTGTTACTGTTAACATTTATCTACAACAATTTACCTATTTATTTGAATCTTTGTTAATCCATTCTCATTCAAATTTGTCTTTGGCTCCCACAGGTGGAATATCACACTCTTTCAGCTTATTCATAACATAAAATGCGCATAATACACACATCATAAAGGAAAACAATGATCAGCAATTGTTTAATAAACCAGTTGACAGTATAAGAAAGGGAGAATATTTTTTTTATATTGATTTATTACATTGGCAGTGATGTGTTAATGAATGAACAGATTATATGCAGCATTCATTATCAAGAATGATACTCATCACTGATGCTCCCAGGTAAATGTCTGTGCACATGTGCTGTTTCAGACAGGGATGTTTGCAGTGACCCAATGACTATTAATCTCCAGAGATAATGGCCTTATAAACAGGAGAATTGCACACAGATAATGCAGCATTATCAGATACAAATAGAGCTGCTCTTTATTGTGTATCATTTACTTATCAAAAGCGGTTCATTACAGTGATATTACATTATAAATGGCATGTATAGATCCAGGTGTTGTGATTGTTTGATGTGTTTATTGTTCTCCTGTGCAGGCAGAGCTGACGGGCATTAAATGGCGCTGCTACAGTGCTGGCGGTCTGGCATATGGGCCAGGGATTTCCGCTCCAGCACAGGACGACCCGGTTCTGCGCAGCTTCATGCAGTGCGTCCGTGCGAACCTGCTGTGTGTGTGGAGGCGCAAGATCAAACCGGATGCCAAAGAGCTCTGGATCTTCTGGTGGGGTGAAGAACCAAACTTGACTGATATCATCCACCGTGAGCTGGAGGGTAAGACTAACTAACTGGCGCTAAACAGCAACCACAAATAATTTCATAATTACTTTTATTGTCTTTGAAATACGGTTAAAGTACTGCTGAATGTACTAATGGCAGATTGTGTCAAAGCACCTTTACAGTGTTAAACAGGAAAACAGTGATTCAATAATGCAAATAGAATTCATTTATGCTGTAATTCCCCTTTAAAAAGAGGGCAGTAGTCAGTTTTGTTCAATTGAAGTCAGCTGATTTTTGATTCAGTTCGATTCAATAACAGGGATGTTATCAGTGTCATTTCATTTCTATTGTCATGTAATTTCTATCAAAACCTGTCATGTATTTCAATATATTTTTAATGATGAAACTGCAATTTAGTACATTTAAAATATATTAACTTTAAATGTAATATTGAATAACACACTATATGTGCTTTACGTAGTATGTTAGTCAGCACATCAAAATAAGTGTATTTCTTTAAAATATCATTAAGACTATTACTAAGTGATTTGAACAATTATGTGTACTTTAAAGTAAACTTTTAGTTTGACAGTATTACAAAGTGCATGTTTTAAATGTAAATGTTGCTCTTCATTGATCTTTTATTTTATTAAAGGGGTCATCAGATGCTACATGCACTTTTACAAGTAGTTCGAACTGAAATGTGTGTTGGCAGTGTGTGTACACAACCACACTAAAATGATGTTATGTCTTACGTCTTTACCAGAGGTGGGTAGAGTACCCAAAAACTGTACTCAAGTAAAAATAAAAGGACTTCTAGAAATATTTACTCAAGTAAAAGTAAAAGTATTAGTCTGAATAGTTACTTGAGTAAGAGTAAAAAAGTATCGGATAAAAAATCTACTCAAGTAGTTAGTTACTAGTTACTTTGGGTCATATACTGAGCCTATTTTTATTTAGATATATAGATAAAATGTATGTAATGTATGTGTGTGTGTATAAATATATATATTTCATCAGCCTTTACTCCAGTCTTCAATGCCACATAATCCTTCAGAAATCATTCCAATATGTTGATTTACTATCAATGATGTTCTTTTTATCTTTCTATGCATCAAATAATCCCAAACAAAATGTCACAGGTTCCAAAAAAATATTAAGCAGCAAAACTGTTTCCAGCACTGGTAATAAATCTATATATTAGAATTATATTTTGAAGGATCATAACTCTGAAAACTGGATTAACAGCTGATGAAAATTCGGATTTGCATCACAAAATAAATTATATTTTAAAGTGTGTATTATATATGTATAAATAACCTCTGACACAGAGAAGAGTGAAAACTCCTTACATGCCCTCCTAGTTACCTAACATCTGAACATAACGAACCAAATGCACATTGACGGATCTTCTTCTGTCTGCACGCAGAAGTATATTTCTGCAAGCGTAAATATTGTGGAAATATCATAATTAATTGTGTCTAGGCATAGGGGGGTCGTCATGTGACACACACAGCAGCCACAACAGCATATTGGCAAATTATTATTAAGCATTATTTATTTATTTTTTCATTTTTATTAGAAACATTCCCAGACGCATTAACTATATAATGAAATATCTTGATTCTTACATTACATAGATTGTTAATAATGATAATATGCGATGGTCAAAGTAGCCTAATTATGTAATTTATTATAAAACCCTGTCTGTTTACTTAAGTAACAGATATAGGTGTCATGCCATAACATATTTTTAATACGACTTGCTTTATATTAAATATGAATTTAACATTGAAAGTTAATGTGATATAAAAACTGCTACTAATCTTTCATTGTTCAGAAAGAGAGCAAATAACATTTATATTATCAAAGATCATTTCACTGACAGTCTAGAGCTCAGTCACTTTCAAAAACTCACATTAAAATCACTGAAACTGTTAACACTGTGAAATCAATATCTTATTTACAGATTCGTACACACATCTGCACTTTGTTTGTTTCTGAAGAGAGAATTCGCCAGAAAGAGGTATCCAGTCAGTGAGCGAGTGAAGGAAGCACCGGCATTTTAGCGATGACTCATCTGAACGCCTTTGATTGGCCAATGCTTTAATAAGCTCAAAAGAATCTTGTGTGATTGGTTATAATGCGCAGCGCTGTAAAAACGCATCTATCTCTGGCTCAGCGCCAGCAAGCAATCACAGATCTGAATTTAGCAGCTGATGATATGACTCGCTGAACGTTCTCACACTGGTGTGATTGTATTAAAATTAATTAAATCTTAATCGGCTATTTTTTGTCTTTTGGAAGCTGCATTCACCTTGGTTCCCTTCTGTTATAAGTCACACGTACAACAAACCAATGCCACAGTGGTATCGTGTACTGTAATCGAATGTAGCCCAAGTTATTACCTGTTAAACAGCGCACGTGGTGTTCATCTAATAATCTCCATCGCAAGCAAATAATAGCCTTTGCAGATTTGCTTTCAATTCAGTGCAATTCCATAGCCACGTTTTCAACGCTCTTTCTGTTCTTAAACGTTACAACTCTGAGTGAACCGCTTCAGACGCTCAGCGCGTGCGGCAGGGAACTGAACGAATCATTCAAACTGATTCATGAACCAATTCACTTGTTTGCCAATTGGTTTGATCAAGCCTTTGAATGAATCATTCGCGAATGAGCATCGCTCATTGTCCAGAGAAAAGTAGACGTCGCGTTTGGAATAAACTGAAGCATTTATAACATTTATTGCATTAAGATAAAGTAACGAGAGGAGCGTCGCCCACAGTAACGAAGTAAAAGTACAGATTTCTCTCAAAAAAATTACTCAAGTAAGAGTAAAAGTACCCATCTTTAAATATACTCCCAAAAGTATTAGTTACCCAAAAAATTTACTCAAGTAAATGTAACGAAGTAAATGTAACTCGTAACTACCCACCTCTGGTCTTTACCCCTTTCTCAAATCGAGCCGATCTCAGATGTCTTTCTGTGTGACGTCACAAAAACAGGCCCCTCCCACGATAGTTTGATTGACAGTGGTGTTTCAGCACTGGACAGGACTGGCGTCTTACCTTAGACCCACCCTGAGTGACTGTCATCAGTCTGCCATCGTTTCACCACGGGAGCAGATGTAGACAAGAATTACTCCTAAGCGAATGAGGTGTTCTGTTAAAATAAACATAAACGTAAAAATAAACATAGCAGTCGTCATTTACTCCCAACATCTGAGCCGCTGAAGACGCAGTGTATTACATTTGTTTTTGAAGAGAATGCGCAAATCATTTATGATCCAGCTTCACCTAGAGAAGAAGTGTGTAAGGTTTTTTTTTTTTTTTAATGAATCTTTGCAAATCACCCTTCCTAATAATGTGCTAGTTTCACAATGAATGTGGCTAAAGTAGAAAGTCCCCAAGAGAGCGGCTAAGAAGAGAGGTGCCGTTCCAAAATATCCTCTCAGCTACAATTTTCACATTTTCCCTTGTTCTCCTCGGGATCCACTCTGAAATGATTGTTTCAGCATAATCGTAAATCTCTCTCATGCTGATGATTGATGGAGAAAATCTTTCGCTTTTATTACACAGTTTCATATTAAAAGATCCGCGAGCGAATACTGTACAAGAGCTGCTGTGAGAACGGGGTGGTTTGAGAGCCACACTTGTCAGAAAATAAGGTTGTCAGCCCCAAACTCAGAGTTTTAAGTTGAATTATTATATTGTGATGTATACTGTTACTGAGATATAATGACTGGAGTGGTGGTGATTAGAGTGACAGTTGATGACATGTGTTCACCCATAATGACTCATTAAGCAGAATCGTCTACATCATTATTTACACACACAGGATTAATGCACCTGTAATAATGTGTAACAATCTGACACGCTGTCGTCACTCGCTGAGATGTTTTGAACCTGCAAGGAGAATCTGACGTCTGCTAATGTTTCACAGGACTTCCTGTTTTTTTTTTGGGCATGACCACAGTCACTTCCTGTTTATGCCCCAGTGCACCTGAATAGAAGGAAGGAATGAATGAGTCAAGAGCAGTGTTAAAAGCGTCATCATCTGAGTCATGAAAAAGGAAGCACAGCATCACTGTTTGCTGAAGTGAACAGGTTTTTTATTTTTTTATTTTTCCACTAGAAACCAGGTGACTCACACTACTTCCTTAAACAGCAGAAACACACACAAGTTCAGCTGATGAAAATAGAGACAGTGAGCGATGATGACAACTGCAGTGAAGATCCTGAATGCTAACTGGCTTCTTCTCCTCTCATACACTATTGTTATAAATTGTAGTAGTGGCCACTGATTGGTCCATTGTGTGTTTCAGTCTTGCCTAAACACGTGACATATTAAAGGTATAGTTCACCCAAAAATGGCTCTTCTGCAGTGAATGGGTGCCATCAGAATGAGAGTGCAAACAGCTGATAAAAACATCACAATAATCCACAAGTAATCCACACAATTTCAGTCCATCAATTAATGTCTTGTGAAGCCAGAAACTGCATGTTTGTAAGAAACAAATCCATAATTGAGACATTTTTAACTAAAATACAGGTAGTCTAAAAAGTCATCTGATCTAAATCAGGAGAGAAATATGCACAGACCAAGCACCATTTACAAGCCGAAATAGTTCTAAACGAATATATGGGTGGATTTTGATGTGAAAGAAAACAGGGGATGGACTTTTTCCCTGGACAAAGCATTATTATGGATTATTGACTCATATTTTGGCTGGAAGCAGTTTAACAACCAAACACTTCAACAGAAATAAACAACAGCACATTCTGACACAGAACATAAAAACAACATAATGAATGTCAATGACTTTTAGGAATGTCAACATTGCTAAACTACCAACATAATTGATTTAATATCCCCATAATACAGTGATTCATAACCTTTTTGACTTCAAGGGTCTCTGCTGTCCATAACAGAATTTAACGGATTAATTATCAAGAAAATATGTGTTCTCATAATTTAAAAATAATTATGTACGTATGTTTTACTTTACATTTTTAGAACTATGCAAATGCAAAATCTATACTCATGTTAAATTAGAGTGGGTAATTAGTGTCATGTAAATGCCACTGGAGTGAGATCTACAGCATGAGTTGTGTGTATAATATGACGTGTTGTGTCATTCACAGTCACATGCATGCTGTCATTGCGTCGATGTAGAGCAGATCTCAACACTGCAGCTTTATGACTTCAGTCGAGAGAATACAGGCATCATGAAGGGAACAGATTCTTCTTGCTTGTTTCCCTTTCCATAAATCATAGCAGGTGGCCTGAATGAAGAGCTGCTGATGATTGGCTGATTAGAGTCAGTGCAGTTTGATTCCTGATGTTGTTCCTGATGGATTTGTCTCTTCTGTTCGCTGACACATTACTCTGTTCTTCATGCACAGTCAGTCAGTGAGTGAGTGTTTATGACAACAGAAACCAATGATTGGCATGTGAGTGTGTGTGATTGTGGAGTTTTTAAGGGGATGAGTATGAGATGATCTGATGTACTAGATGGATCATGATGTTTTGCAGAGAGAGAGAGAGTGACAGAGTTCCTGGAGATTTCTATAATTTGGTCCACTCTTATGAAAAATGACTCATACATGCAAAAGTCAAACAAAAGTTTGAGTCATGTGAATGAGTTTCTGGAGTTTTGTGTTAGCTGGAGGTTTGTGTGTCGATTTACTCTGAAAGATCAGAAAGTCTTTTTACCTGGAAACACAGATGTGATTTTATTTTTGAATGTGCTGTCGGACTGAGTTCCTGTAGTCAAACAGCTCCAAAAGTACTTACATTCCTTTCACTGAAGCCTGAATTACACAGACCAGCCTGTATGTGCTGTGGATGGAGAGTGAACATTACATGAATGTTTATTATGACATTTTATTTTACTGCTGTTAATGGCACATTAGAAGAACTCTGGAAACATCCCTGTACTACGTGATAACAGAGACAGATGGACAAACAGACACACGCATGCACTTACAGAGACACACAGACGGACAGACAGATAGATATACAGGCAGATAGACGTGTGAGATTGTTAGATGTCTCTCTCATGTTTTCATACTTGATTCATCTTTAAAAGCATCAAATAAAAGCATAATTTTTTTTTAACATTTAATCATTTAGCAGACATTTACATTTAATCGTTTATCCAAAGCGACTTACGAATGAGAACAATAGAAGCAATCAGACCAACAAGAGAACAACAACAGTATACAAGTTCCATGACAAGTCTCAGTTAGTCCAGCACAGAACACCTAGCTATGTTTTTTTTATCTCCTCCCAAGAATAAGATACTGTAGACAAGAAAAGTTAAGTGCTAGTATTAGTTGGTCAAGTGCTGGCGAAAAAGATGAGTCTTTAGAAAATGAGTCTTTCAAAATATATCAATGGTCTATCAATGGTGGATTAGTAAAAAAACACACACAAAAAAAAAAACAGTAAATCTGCTGGCATCAGGGTTCTTGTTTTCAGCTGCAAGACAAAACACATGTTGCTGTGGTTACCACTGCGTCAGTCATCAATTTCATGAGTGATGTGTGAACTGTACACACCCTTGATCACTGAGGTTGTTCAGTCCCACATTCAGATTCTTTCAGTGTGCAGTGTGGCCTCTGCTTCTCAGTGTATTGATCAGACGGACTGAAGACATGCTGGCATCGGCTGCATGACTCTAGAGCAGATTTGTGTGCAGCGGCACCACCAGCAAGACTCCCACTAGTGGCCAGACTGAGGCCCTGCAGCACATGCAGTGGCGACCCAGTTCAGTCACTGCTCATTTGTGTTGAGCAGAGAGAGAGAGAGAGAGAGAGCAGCCTGAAATAAACGTGTGTATACTCACTCAAGATCTGCTGGCCAGTTACTGCAGCATGTGAGATCATACGAGAGTGGAAGTAATAACAGCTTAAATGAGTGCAGCAGATTCAAAACAAGCTTTGTATTTCAAGACTAAAGTCTCTTACCACTTACCACCAACTAAAAAATAAACTCATCTTGAGACCTCATGTGCTTAAAGTAACATGCTTTCAGTGGATGTACAGTACACATATTTAGACTGTTTCTGAACCCACCAAACACAATTGCTTGCTGAGCTGGTCTGTGAATTTACATACTGTATTTCATATCATGTCCATGTAAAGCCATACAGTGATTTTGTCTATTCGACTGAAATATCAAGAATAAAGAACTTTACTATGACAAATTAAATTCATCAGCTGAGAATACAACACCCTGAAAACATGCCGGATTCAGTTACCCCCAAATGTAATACGGAATATTACAGAAAAAAAAAAATTGGTTTACAACTAAATAAAACTTGACAATTTTCGGTTTCATTGTTTCTGTAAAATATTAATGCCAGTGTATCGTGTCTGTGTGTTGCAGACAGCAGAAAGACAGCAAATGCACATCAGGAACATGTCAGTAGATGTTCAGCACTGCAGCACTACGATCATT
Source organism: Carassius carassius (assembly GCF_963082965.1). Classification (NCBI taxonomy): domain Eukaryota; kingdom Metazoa; phylum Chordata; class Actinopteri; order Cypriniformes; family Cyprinidae; genus Carassius; species Carassius carassius. Next base: position 6,678,261 of record NC_081758.1, on the reverse strand, counting down.
CACATGCTTTACAGATCAAATCATAAATCATAGAGTTAAACAAAACATAAGCTGCATATCTCTGCTTTCAAAAGGCAAACAGATCAATGACAAGTGCATGACTGTCTTTGAAGAATAAATACACAGAGAAGAGATCAGAATGATTTTTTACTTGAATTGACAAACACTGTTGATAGGGCTGAGTGTGTGTCACATACTGTCACATGAGACACATGTAGTGTGAAGATCTCATCACGTGTGTGTGTGTGTGTGTGAGAGAGAGAGAGAGCTGCAGGTACAGATTGTCAGATATTCACTCAGTGCTGCTCATCTGTCTGTCTGTGTCCATTAACAGTACAGTGTGTGTGTTTGTGAGTGTGTGTGTTCTCTAGCTGTGTTGCCATGGTTATTAGGGAATTCTGGCAAGTATGAAATTTCATTCAGTCTGCTGTGAAACATCAACACAGCAGCAGCTCATGGAGTGCCGCCACACCCAAACACCAGCGTGTGCTCCACGGTTTGTGTCTGTCATTGAGCGTAAGCTGGATAGAGATCCAGGTCTCTCAAAGCCTCAGTTCAGTGCTTTATGCATGTTCTAGTTTCTGACTTTCACTCAAAATGGCATAGACAAACAATTTTTTTTTTATGTTGGTGAAGTTGGAACTAGTGGCTTTAATTTCCCCTCCATTAAATCAGGTTATCTTTTTAAAATGTTCTAGTTCAAAAAACATTTCTCAGAACTTCACCAGCATGTATTAAAAGCTTTCTAAAGCATTTCACACTATGGCTGTATGTTTGCAGTGATATATTGATGTGCATGTCATTGGCAGCATGTGTACATATGTATGTGTACAGGAAAGGGTTTAGTGTGGAGAAACATGCCTCTTAATTTGTTTTGTATCTCATATTTATGTTTGGTCCTGTAATGACTGTTTCGAAGCTGTATGTTTCCTTTTGTTTTGTATGTATATGAGCATCTGATGTGTTTCTGTGTTGTTCAGGGGCCCCGGGGGCCCTTCAGAGCAGACACTGAGTGCTGCTACTGAGGGGGAATCTGAGCGCACACAAGATGAGATGACAGATGAGCAACACACACGATAATCCTCAGATCAACTGCTCTATGTGTGTGTGTGCAAAGTTTTGTAACAGTACAGATAGTGGTGATTAACTTCTGTGTTGTGCTATTGTCTTACAGTGGTGGAGGAGGGATTGTGGGAATGTGGCCTGTCATATGAGTGCCGGACACTGCTTTTCAAGGCTATTCACAATCTGTTGGAGAGGTATGTGTTCGTACTGTACATGCTCATACTGTACACTCGCTCTTACTGTACATGTTCATTTTGTACACACATTTATACTGAATAAGCATCCATTCTGTACATGCTCATACTGTAAACACACTTACTGTACACACATTCATACTGTACACATTAAAGGGGGTCATATGATGTTGCTAAAAATAACATTATTTTGTGTATTTGGTGTAATGAAATGTGTTTATGCTGTTTCAGGTTCAAAATACCTCATTTTACACAAACTATACTTTATTGTTTCTCCTCTATGTCCTGCCTTTCTGAAACAAATAATTTTTTACGAAGTTCATCGGTCTGAAAAGTGATGTGTAAGCTGATTGGCCAGCTGTCCAGTGCTTTGTGACTGGCTGAATGCCTCAAGCGTGTGACGGAAATGTTACACTCCTTGTCATACTGTGATGCATGTCCCGTTCTGAACATCAGCGCTACAAGACAAAAACAATAAAACCCGTTACAAACGAGCCATTTGTAGCATCCAGTGGGGACATAATTATGGATTATAATGACTTATACTTTGTTTTTATGTGTTGCGTTGCATTGCATTGCGCTGCGTAAACATAAAACCATGTCTGCATTTTTGATCAGAGAAATGAAAGACAACAAGCTCTACCCTACACCAGCGGTTCTCAATTCCAGTCCTCATGCCCCCAGCTCTGCATATTTTGCACATCTCTCTGTTAACACATCTGATTCAGATAATCAGCTCATTAGAAGTGAGCTCCGTGCATGAACTGTGTTCCCAATGACATGGTCCCTACACAGTGTTCATTGCTTCCTACTCCCTGAGCAGGGGAAATCTGTTCTTTACCTCACTTCAGAACATTCATTCACAGATTTGCGCTGCACATCATCTTCACATACGGAACAAGAGGACTGGAATTGAGAACCGCTGCTCTACACTGCTCAAAACACGTGTTTGAATCATCAGTAGCAAATCATTTATATGTAAACGTACTTACAGACTGTGAGTCAGAAGCGCCGACATTGTAGTCTACTCTCCCAGGATCAGAAAACAGTCCTCCATAAAATGTGCTGCACACAGCTGAATATTTGGGTTGAACTGTTCTTGAACAGTGTTGTAAATACAAATTGACCACTGATTTCTAGTTGTGTCCTCTTTTGGAATGCCAAAAAAGTATTTTCGCTTTCACAACGGAACAGCGTCTCCATGACATTGGCCGGCGGCAACAGCGAGAATTAAAGTTACGCCTTCTTTCTATGCGTAAACATTACACAAATCTTCCCACATCATGATGTAGACATGGGGACATGTTTAAACAAGGTTTTTTAGGAGGTTTTGAGAGAGTCTTAACGTTTATAAAGAATATCTCTTTGGGTTTGAGACTTTATTCTTTGCAGCTTTACAGATCTTATCTATTTAACAGCTTATATACTTATATACAATATACTTATATACAGCTTATATACAAACAGCTTGTAACACGTCAAAGAGAAAGAAAAACTTGAACCTGCATCATATGACCCTTTTAATTCTGCACATACACACACATCTGCCCATTATACAAAGTTCCATGTAGCTTCACTGATTTGTTCAATTGATGAACCTGGAATCGCTGATGTGTTTGATTTACAGATGCTTGATGGATAAAGATTTTGTTCGCATTGGGAAGTGGTTTGTCAAGCCATACAAGAGTGAAGAGAAACCCCTCAGTAGCAGGTAAGCGTCCATCCAGCATCTTCATCTACAAGCCTTTCTTCACGTGTCACTGCAGAAGAGAAACTCTAAACATCTCTGATTATGAAAGTGTGAATAACTCACAACAAACTCCTCAGAGGAAACACTTTCACAACAGCAAGATGCCACACCAGATAAGTGTTTGAAGGGCTTTTGAGGAAAACTTAGGGAGGAGCGTTTGAGGAGTGTTTGGGTTTGTCGCCCCCTGCAGGCTCATACAGTGATGAACACACACATGTGGTTTCATATACTGTACTTCAGACTGTTTAGCTCTCTCTCTCTCTGTCTGTGTGTGTGTGCAGTGAGCACCTGTCGTGCTGCTTCTCATTCTTCCTGCATGGCGACAGCAGCGTGTGCACCAGCGTGGAAGTTTCACAGCATCAGCCACTGTATCATGTGACAGAGGAGCACGTGCATCTGGCCCAGAGCCGCTCATTGCAGGGTTCGTCCCATCATCCTCACTACATTCACTGCACTGCTGAATGAACCAGCATCATACATGTTGATGAGTGCTATGTGTGTGTATGTTGTAGTGGTGTTGAGTCCGTATGGCCTGTGCGGGGTACTGACGGGTCGGGCGTTTAAGATGAGCGACCCTGCGGTGCGGAAACTCATGGAGGACTGGAGTCATTTCTACCCCATGGTGCTGAAACACAGAGAGATGGATGGCGAGGACGGCTACCTGACCTTTGACCCTCACAGTTATGTTGCACTTGAGGTCACCGTAGGTCAGCACTTCATAACAACATGTGTAAATGTGTGTGTCAGTGTTGTGAAAGACCTCACGTCTGTGTGTGTGTTTGTGTTTAGGAGGAGTGCGGATGGTTTACCCAGAAGCCCTAGTTCTGGTGGCTCAGAGTGACGCACCTGCGCAGGTGTTGCTCAGAGATTCTTCCAATTGCGGGACGCCCCTCACACCCCCCACCTCACCGGGAAGGGCCTGCTCAGGTAACACTCCCAAAACATCTTCTAGTGTTGTACACCCTCACAAATAAATCTTCTTAATTGGCATCTGTGGTTCCATGTAGAACCTTTTCAAATCCATGAAACATTTGGGATTTAAACACTTAATATACACTTAATATTCAGTAATGTCATCAATTTGACAGCAATGACACTGATCAGATTAATAATGACACTATTATATTATGTCTTAAACCTGAATAATTTATTTTCATAATGCATTTTTGCACCATAGACACTTATTAAACTGAACTGAATCAACACTGAAATTAATTGATCTAAATAAGGACAATATTGTCTTCTGTAGAGCTTCTTCAGAGCAGAGTTTTGAGTTATGAGGATTTGTCTCATGCTACTGAGGGGACATCTGAAGTTTGCATCATTATTTTCCTGTTTATTTCTGTAAAGCCACTTTCATATTGTATAAAGTGCTATAGAAATAAATGTGACTTGACTTTCCATTACACAAAAAGTTCTTTTTCAAAAAGGGTTTTGAGATTATTAAAATGTTTTTCACAAAAATTTGTTAGTTCACCCAAAAATGAAAATTGGCCTGAAAATTACTCACCCTCAAGGCATTCTAGGTGTATATGACTAGAAGATGCACAGTGAAGTGCAGTTAGTCTGTAGGTAGAGGTTAATCTGGTCGTCCTCTTCAGATACCCGTTGATCTCTAAAAATCCGTAGCATTTCTTCCTGACATAAATGTAAATGTATGTAATATGCACGTGTGTGTTTGAACTCTCATCTGTAGGAGACAGTGGCTATCAGATGACCATCTCCAGTGTGTCTGGCCAAGAGAATGCTCCAAACGTCAGCCCAAAGCATTCTGGGAGGAAGTTGATGAATCAGATGCTCCATGAGGCCTGGAGGGAATGTCACGTCAACCCTCTTCAGTGCAAGTAAGCACTGCATGAGATGAGTTGCTGATGTGTGTTTATTTGTGTTTAGATAGATTATCTGTTAATACACTAATTGTTGTGGTCTTTTATCTTGTGTAATCCAGCAGCAGTAAATCTAACAGCAGTTTATCTGTGTGGGGATTCACCAGCCCAAGAGAGCGAGTCCCTTGTGGCTGCTCCAGGTGAGTATCCTCATCACAGCACAGACACACATTTCTCAAGTCCATGTCCAGCTGCTTTCAGTTTATGATGATTTCCGACTTCCCAGTCACAGTAAATCAGTGCTTTCAGTAATCATACAATAAATTGCTCAACTGAAGCTTGAAAGTGTTTTTTTTTTTGTTCTTTTTTTGAGTAATAAAGAAGTTTTGATTTCTGAAAACCGTCTCAGGTTACGAATGTTACCATGGTTCCCTGAGTAGGGAACGAGACACTGCGTCCTCTAGGGGGCGCTATGGGGAACACCTCGTTGTGACCCGTGTCTGAAGCACATATTGAAAAATATATGCTTCACTACCAGCGCGATTATAAATCGGCGCCAGGAGAACACTTCATTCACTTCGTCTGAAGCTTGCATCCGAAGCATGGTAGGGAGCTAGAGGATGCAGTGTCTCGTTCCCTACTCAGGGAACCATGGTTACATTCCTAACCTGAGACGTTCCCTTTAAAGGGAATTTCGAACTGCGTCCTCTAGGGGGCGCTATAGGGAACAGTATACCCACACCGCTATGCTGAGGGGAGTGCAGGCCAGAATAATGGCAAACACTAAGTACCAACTCTACCATTTCCATGGGAGTTGCCCCTGGGATGTTTAGACGGCTGTCCATGACATTATCCCCTACGGCCAAAGGCCTAAGCTACATACCCAGTTTTTATTTGTTAGGGCCTCGGCCCGGGGTAGAGCTAAAGGCTTAGAATCAGGAAGGATTCCTTTAAAGGGATGCGGCTAAGAACCCAGTATTTATACAAGGTCTTGCCTGTCACACAGGGGCTACCGCTTGCTCTCTCATAAGCTTGCTGAAAGAGCTGTCTAAACTGATCCCTTTTAGCAACACCCTGTTTAGATAGGTATCTGAGGAAACATAAATGGAGTGACACCCAAGATGAACAGGGCTTTTACCAACTCATGAAAGGGCACGAAGCAACCGCGCAAAGCCCTCATCATATAGGATTTTGGAAAGAACGCAGAGCATGAGCACTAGGTTTCAGAAAGTGCGCAAAGACTTCACGTGCACACTTACCATAACATGGATTTTGAAATACTGTTCTAGGGAGGGGCTCTTGTGGCACTCTGATCGAGCAGCTCATAGATGGAATGGTGCATCTCAAACAATATTTTTGAGAGAAATCAAGTCGATCTGTGAAAATAATGCTCGAGCGTTCTTGGGAAAAGACAGAGAACTCAGTCTCATATGAGAGGAGAACCCCGAATTCAGAGTAGCGCACTCATAGGCGACCCTTCCTGGAAAAGGGGAGCGCTGCTAAACTACCATGAGAATCGCCCAGATAGCCCCTCACGTTGAGGGAAGCGATGCTTGGAGTGTATAAACAAATACACTCTATCTAAATGTAGCGCAAGGGACCAAGGTCTAACCATCTCGAAAAGGGAACGAAGCTGAGCGCGTAACCCTTACCGAACAGGATTTCAGAAAAGTGTGCAGGGTCTTGCGTTTAGAAAATATACAGAGCTTAGTGTGTGTAAGCTTCCTAAGCATCGCAGAGATGCTGAACCGCACCGGAGAGGCAAGCTCAAATTTTACAAACCTCTGGCGAGGGGAGCATCACCTGAGGCAGTATATACAGGAAGACTTCCGTAATTACCACCTCCACTTCCCGCTGGATGCGACAGCACAACTAAGTGGCCAGGGGGCCCCTTTTCACATCCATGAAATTCCCTGCAGTGCTGTGCCAGTTCTGATGATCAACGAAGCTCACGCAGAAGCCTGTGATCTCAGCCACCTAATACCAGAGCAAGAGGCCGGTCGGCCGGTGCTGACGAATGTTTAGTAAACGCCGTAACTGAGCACTGTAAAGGAACTCACAGAGTTTGTTAGTAGACACATAACCACCAGCAATTTAATACACATAAGTATATACAGAAAGGGTTACATACTCACCCACTCTCGTGCACTGGAGCCCCACTCAAGGGGCGCCTCCTTTTAGTCCGGACCTTCAGTAAGGTGGTTACTATGAACATAGAACCAGCCAATAAACATCATAGGTTCAGCATAGGAGACTGTTATGCAAGAAATTTTCCACCTAATCTCAATCAGGTGGAGAGCTGGTGGTTACAGGGGAATTAGGCAAGGCAGGATAAAAGCAGAAGTTAAAAACACCCAAAGGGAAAGAGTAGCTACCTAGGTATCACTCCGATTTGGACGAGAACGCTGCCTTGTCAGAATCACATCCCTCACTCCGATTCTGACGAGAACGCTGCCTTGTCCGAGTCACATCCCTCAGGTCCTGCTTATCTCCTCGTGACCCACAATTCTTCTTACCCCTGCCCGTAGACGAGGGAGGAGCGCGAGCCGCAACACTAGCCTTCTGCGCCCGTCTTTGATCCTCAGATCGAGACAGGCCAGGACCCCTATGTTGTTCGGGCTCGGACCTGGACCTTCATGGAATGAAGTATTTAAAGGCAACTGAGCGCACCCTTGCATCCCTGAACTTCTCGACCACCATCTCGACGGATGTAACGAAAAGTTTAGAAGGCGAGACCGGAGCATCGAGAAGAAAGCCCCTTTCTTTCCTCCCGATGTCTGAAGGTTCACCCACAGATGTCTCTCCATTACCACCATGGCCACCATAGACCTACCCATGGCGGAGGCGTCCTGCTTGGTAGCACGGAGAGAGAGGTCTGTGGTGCGGCGCAGCTCGGCTAACTGGTCAGCTGAAAGGCCCTCGCCTTTATCGAGGTCCTTCAGCAGATCAGCCTGAAGCACTGCCATCATGTGCAACGAAGCCACAGCCTGACCTGCTGCTGCGTATGCTCTGCCATTTAAGCGGGATGTATCCTGGAGGGGCTTAGATGGCAAAGAGGGAGATTTAAGAGAGGATGTTTCCCCCACAGAGAGATAGCTAGCCAGCGTCTCTTCTACAGGGGGCATCCTTTCATAGCCGTTTTCGCACATCGCCTCGATATTGGCATAACTCGTATGCTGAAACCGATGGATGCGAGAAGAAAACAGCCTCTTCCATTCTTTTTCAACATCTGCATGTAAATCAGACAAGAATGGAAGACTCACCTGGGCTGGAGGGCTATGGTCAGACAAATAGTGTGCGTCGAGGCGACCTTTTGTGGCGTCACTTTGCTGGCACGATTCCATGGCAAGTCCAACTTTGCCATGGCGTGATCCATAATCTTTAAAAGCTCCAAATACGCAGAGCAGGAGGATTGAGAAGGCTCAGCCTCAGCTTCTTCGCCACTCTCGGACATCTCCTGCTCTTCCTGGGAAGAACCCAGCAGAGCACTAACTTTAGTATCAGAAAGGGTTAATGACAACACATCTTCCTCCTGAAGTTCACTCTCGTCTGTCCCCCGAAAAACGTGAAAGGGAAAATCCCTCTCTAAACTCCTCAGCGAGATCCACCTGCGATCCCCACGAGCTCATTTTCCTCCGTGCCTCAGCAGCGGCGGGTCCTGAACCACGGGAAGCAGATGGCTGTCCCTCTTTCCTCGAAAAGAGAGACAGACGAGAGCGGAGCTTTTTCATAGAAAAACGCTCGCAATGCACGCAGATCGCCCCCTCAAGGACATCGCGCACATGCTCTTTGTCCAAACAAGAGATGCAAAGACTGTGTGTGTCATCAGGTGTCAAATAACTCCGACACGGATGTATACACTGTCTAAACACCTTGCTAGTGGATGCCATGATAAACAGAGAAAAATCGCTCTTACTGTGGTTGTTTCTCAGATGCACTCTTCAAACATAACAGTCAATGAAGACGAAGAAGAGAATGATGTGTTCTCCTGCTGCTGATTTATAGTCGCGCCTGTAGTGATGTCAGAGGCTGTCGCCGGCCAACTCGTTGGTGTTTTTTCAATGTACGCTTCAGACACGGGTCACAACGAGTTGTTCCCCATAGCGCCCCCTAGAGGACACAGTTCAAAGTTCCCTTGAAAGGGAATCCAAAATTTTCTTTTTAGACTTAGTACAATGAACTCACATATGTCAAAACATTGATTTCTCAATGCAGGACCCCTATAACCATTAACCAATGAATTGATTAATTTATTAACAACCAGTAATGAAAACGTCCTGCTTCTTATCTAATTCTGATCAATGCAGGTCCTGTACGAATATGAATTTGACTTCTTGATTGTGTCCAGAGATCTTGTGTGCTTTACTTTTGAGCATCACAAATGTGCTAGGCTGAAAGATGGACACTGTATTCAACTATTTAAACAGTATATTAATAGTATAAAAACATACAGAAAGACCCTACAAATCATCAGCTACTCTCAGACAGATCATCTGCACTCGCTTTAATCCCAGACTGCATCATATCTCAGTTAATATGCAGAGAATTTCTGAGAACATGGACCACAAAACAATCAATTAAAAATTGCATTTGATAACCTTAAATATCATAGGCTACTCAAAATAATATTCCAGACTTTGATATTTCTTTAAATATTAAAGCATGATTCTTTACAGTAAACATTCTTTACCATGTGCATTCTCATTCTTTGAGGTCTGGATCTCTTTCTGGTGTAGGTTGAAGCAGGAGCAGATGAACAGCACAAGTTCATACACCGGCTCCATCCCTCCAACCTCCACCCAAAAACACAAGTCAGTCGAAAAGCCTGATAAACCCGAGAAGGTCCCCAGACGTATGTCTCTGACCGCCTTCCACCACCGCATGTGTGTGGATCAGCAACTCTCCTCTGGGCCGGAGCTCAGCCTGATGCCTTTGGATGCTACTCTCCAGCCTCTGTCGGACTGCAAATACTCCAAACCTCACTCCATCACTAGAAAAGCCCCTGAGTCTCTTGTTCAATCTCCTGTATCACCACAGCCACCCACACTGAGCCCCCATCCGCGGACAGGGGACCCCGAGCTGACGGAGACCCCTATGGCTATCCCAGACTGTCTGGAGGGGCAGTCAGGACCCATGCATATGGAGACCAGTGAAAGTGTGCTGTATGGGATGCCTCTAGGAACAAAGAATGCTACCAACAAATGGTGGAGAAGGTACAAGATTCCCATGGCAGATAATATGGAGTTTAAACCTCCGGATCTTTGCTGCGACTCAGAGGAGAACCGGCCACAGAAGGAAGGAGCCGCCCTTAAGAGGTACAAACACATGTTGGGACAGAAATAAGCTCTATGCAGACGTGAAGCAAGCGCATGTACACAAGTGATTATGAAGAAATATCTGTCATTAATATGTTATCCAGATAGATAGTTCTCACTATGTATGTTTGATTGTGGAAAAAATTATAATCATGATGAACACGATTACACATGGATTTCATCCATCATGCATTTCTTGAACTTTTACCAAAAAGCCTTTAATGAAGCGCATTGCTTTGAGGGAAAGGAGTGAAAAATGAGAAAAAACGAAAGCATCACTGCAAAACAGAATGCAGTACAATAACAGTTTTTGTCTTCTTTGGAGGACACAAGTGTAATTAAAATTATATTTGATTAATTATCCAGCCCTAATTTTCACTTAACTAGCCAGATTATGATTATGATCTGTTAAAACTAATGCTCCTATAGCGGCCCTTATGATGGTGCTGAGAATACAAACACTTACAGGGTTTGGACAAAATAATGTGAATACCTCAAAACTAGACAATATTTCTTTATTAAGGTGTTTTACCACGATTTGCCTTTAAAGGGGTAGTTCGGGATTTTTGACATCGGACCTCATTTTTAAGTCAGCCTGGTTGCTATTCATTAGTGGAGACATTTTTTTTTTTTAAATTATCCAGTCTTTATATTTGGATAGATAGCAGATGCTAGGCTAGCGCGAGTCAATGGGAATATGTTAGCCAGCCATTAAAAACCGTTTTACCCGCTCCACAGTGCACCAAACGCAAATCAATTATAACACTAGACTATCGATGCAAATGTCCGTTGATAGAATAATGTTAGAAATCAAACTTACCTTTCATCACATGGCATTAGTTATAATTTGTACCCTGTAATCATAAGCCTTGTCGACAGCAGCAGCGGAGTGATATTGATTACCTAGGCAACCGAGTGAGCCGGTCCACACATGACGCAAGTGTATTTACCTGCCGCTGGCACACTGATTATCACTAACATCACATAAGCAGAGCAAAGTAGAGCCGGAGCAAAGTAAAATTCCGCAGCGGCTGAGAAACTAGTTCCTTTAGGATCATTGAGATGAAAGGTAAGTTTGATTTCTAACATTATTCTCTCAACGGACATTTGCATCGATAGTCTAGTGTTATAATTGATTTGCGTTTGGTGCACTGTGGAGTGGGTAAAACGTTTTTTAATGGCTGGCTAACATATACCCATTGACTCGCGCTAGCCTAGCATCGGCCAACTATCCAAATATAAGGACTGGATAATTTAAAAAAAAAAATGTCTCCACTGATGAATAACAACCAGGCTGACCTAAAAATGAGGTCCGATGTCAAAAATCCCGAACCACCCCTTTAAAGGGGTGGCTGATTGCGATTTCATTTTTTAACATTAGTGTGCAGTGTTGCTGTTTGAGCATAAACAATAACTGCTAATTTGCAGTGCTGAAAGTTCAATGCAAATGGAGATATTGTCTTTTAAAATTCTGGCAGTTTAATTCCTACAAAAACGGCTGGTAAGGGACTACAATGAGCTTCTTCCCAGGTCTATTACGTCGCGAACCCAGATAAACCCCGCCCCCCAGAACACGCAACAAAGGTGGCGATGCCATGTTGTGCTGCTTTAGAGAAGAGGAAGAGAAAAATAGGGGTGCGCGTAAAAAACTTTTAACTTCTAACAATTCTAATGGATTCACAAGTTTTAAAACCAATGTTCTAAAGCAGCGATTCTCAATCCTTTTTCCTAGCGTTGCCCTGCTCTGCATCTCTCTCTCTCTCTCCCCCTTTCATTCAGATCAACAGATCAGCTCAAACAAACTGTTCCATCTATACACTTATTTTCACATAGCAAAGAGAAGCGTTATACATGGATTGCTGTGCTTTATTAAAGCTTTAATCAGAATAAAACAGTGTATTAAAAGCTAACAGAAGCAGTAGCATTTACAAACAAATCTCACTCCAAAACTCTCCAGTGGTTTGATCATATTCAGCTCAGATGATGTCTGGTCAGATGTTAAAGTTTATCTTGGTGCTCCAACTGTCCAGGTTCTGTGATAATCACAACATATTTTTCACATTTTGCATTGGTGCCTGTGACTAAATATTAAGGTTACAGATGCTCCTGGTAAACAGGCTACCATAATTTGCACTTTTTGGAAGTCTGACCATCTTTTTTTTTTACTTGTACTAAACACTGCTGAACACAATGTTTGTAAACTACACAAATTATATTAACCCTATAATAATGGGTGTTCAGATTATTTTGTCCAAACCCTGTACTTGCACTGTGTGATGAACTGCATTCAGAATTCTCAGATATACACACACATACACAATTCAACTCACAATATCAACACACTTAAATGGCTCACACTTCCTCTCAGGCTGTTCAAGCAGATGCAGAAGAGGTTAAAGATCTCAGAAGAGCATGTGAGGAGAGACATACTGCCACAGGCTGAAGTGGACGATCCTGGCGATGATCCATATGACTTCAAAGAGGGAGACATTGAGTACAGCTTCCCTGCCACCAAAAAGCAGAAAGGACTGAGCCGAGACCCAGACCGCAAATCCAAGGTTTAACTGCAGTTTATAGCATTGTTAAGAGCAAAACATTCTGGTCCATTTAGACAGGAAGAGGCACATATATTGACAACCCACCGTTTAATGAATTTTGTTGCCATTAAAAATTGATAAATCTTAAAATGATCGCGGAACAGTGCAAGACACAGTAGTGATTTCAGAAATGCCACAACTAAAGGCAAAAACAGAAATGTAAGCAGAATTCACTTCAGAAAGAACTTAAATCCAGAAGTATTAAGGAGCTTGATGCTTGCTATAACATGACTCAAACAAACCTAAATATCTTGCACTAAGATTCTGTCAAATGAGCAACTATTTCTTTGTTAACACGACTTATAAACACTGAGATAAACCTGTGACTCTGACCTACTGAAAGTGTGTGAAGTCAGCCATAAGATAAAAACAGGCAGATTTTGGAAACTCTCACATATTTTTGTGTCTTAACATGAACAAGTTCAGCTGTGTGTAGGGTTGATGCTCTTTTGTTTGTTTCATGTGAAAACAGTTCTTTGTAACATCTTTGTCTTGTGTCGTTCAGCCAGAGGAAGTGAATGGTAACAGCATGGTTCCTGAGGGGAAAGACGCCATGTCCATCTTTAGTTCAGCCCCAAAGCCAGGTCAGTTCACATTCAGTCATTGGGATATTCAACAAATAACTGACTAAATCTGATATCACTCACCCTGTCTGTCCTATTCAGAAGAGTCAAATCCAGATGAATCAGATGCCAAAGTAAACCCTCCATTGACCAGAGAGAAGGATCTCATTGTGCTCATCTCTGACCTGGAGAATATCTTTGGGGAGGAGGAAGATGAACTAACGGTGAGATATTGATACTTCTTGAAAGTGCTGTGAATGCAACCTCTGAATTGTGAATTGTTAATATGCTGGAATAGACAAACCTGATAAACAAATAGATAAACAACTGGATTGCTTGTGACATCATTACCAATTACACATAACAAGTAATGTGAGTAATGTACAGTAGATCAGATTTCTTTTTCAATTAACATGTAAAGAAACACGTTACTTTTAATTTTACAATGAAATATCTGAGTTTTCAGATAAGTAATGCAAGTTACTTTGTTTGCCCATTTATTCACTGACATCTCTCCTGTCCCTGTCTTGAGAGAAATTAGGAGTGAGGTGCACACCAGAGGAACTTCCTTCAGCCTGAGGCTTATTAATTTCACTTTTGGTGTGAAAAGGCCTTTACGGTCCCAAAAATATAACTTTTGGATTTTTGTTCTAAAACAATTAAAATCATAAATAATATTTTCCATTAAATTATATTTTACATTATATTTTCCATTAAAAGTACTTAAGTAATGCAGTAACACAATACTGTAATGAATTAATAACTTTCCACAACACTGGTCATAACAGTGCTGCCATATTAGAATTCCCACACATTCTGCTGTCTTAATAGTAAAAGCTATTTCAATTGACCATTCAGTATTTTTATATCTGAAGTCTCCCTGTACTTTATACTCTAAGAGTAGAGGTTTAGTGATAAGAGATTTAACTACTAGATATTATACAGTTGTCAGATACTGACACTCTCTGGTGTTTGGGAATAGTAATATAGCTTCTCAAACTCTTCCAATAACTTCACCTCCTTCTCCTGGTTTAGAACTCCACTAGCAATTGAGCCATTGTCAGCCAATTTATCACACTGTGCTGTGTTTTCTGTGTTTTAGTTTTAGAAACTAACGCTCACAATGATCTATTTAGACTTACGATGCTTTTGGTAAACACAGACCTGGCCATCAGTATTCTAAAATGTCTCAAGTGTGGCAAGATTCAAGAACGTTTCTCCATGTACCCAAAGCAGAGCACATATCCGAACCAACAGTCAGCCAAGTCCGGGTCTGTGGCAGCAGAGGAGCGGCCAGTAGGGGTCGAGGGGAGAGCTCCAGTGCCGTATCCCTCAAGTAAGTTCAGCAACACTACAGATCAGCAGATACCAGGAGACCCATCATCCCTTATAGTGTATGGATGTGTCTTCTCAGCAGTAGCAGATCTCCAGCGCATGTTCCCCACACCTCCGTCTCTAGAGCAGCACGCCGCCTTCTCTCCCATTATGATGTATCGCGACACCCCCAGTCAAGAGCCGGCCGGCCCCGCAGCAGCTCATGATCAGCCCAGCTGCTCTCAATCCAACAGCCAGATCACAGACTTCAAAATGGACATGGAGGAAGAAATTACAGAGGATGTACTTGTGCGTTTTTCAAACCCTTGTCTGAAAGTTTCAAATGTTGAAGCCTTGTAGTTTGAAAGCAATAAAGGTTTTGCAGACAGACATATAGTATTGCGGGCAGCTTGACCAGTTAAACCCTGTTACATGCTAAGCACAGTTCTACCCATCTATTTTTTGTTTCTATGATTATTCATTTGTGTCCCATTTGTCCCCTGTCCAGCCGCTGATTGGTTGCTCCATGTATGCCCCACTGCGTTCCTTACCCAGCCAGTTTTTGACTGCTCTTAAAATCCCTGAGCACTGCTACTACAGACCATCCTGGACAGATATGAACAAAATGGAGCAGTACTGCCCGACTACTCAAAATCCCTTCAGCAGAGACACATACGTGTAAGTCAAATTGTCACTTTTCAAAAATTGAAAAATTGTCAAACTTTTCAAAAATTGCATGAAGAAATGTCTGTGTACTATTTGACCCCACAATACAATGTGTGAAATATGCTATAAAAGGTGAAATTATTTTGGTATTTATTTTTAAAAGATTTTTGTGTACTTCAAGTTATTATGAAATTTTGGGGGGGGATTTTTGCAAAATACATTTGACATTCATTTTGGCCATTGCAGTGAAAGTTTCTCACATGAATGTTCTTCAGCAGCAGTGCTCTTCTGGAGCAGGACTACACCTCCATGACCCTGAGTGCTGCCTTCACTGGCACTGCCCCAGGCGTCCTACCCTCCCCGTCCGCCTCTCGCTTCTCTGTGCCGACCCCTCGAACCCCACGTGGCATGGGTGCAGCCAGTGGGCAGGGCTCCGTCAGGCAGGACGGCACTGAACTCAGCTCACCAGCATCAACCCCCTCCACCAGCGTGCCACTCAGCTCAGTCGAGCCATCTGTATCGGGACCACCGCTGCCTGAGGCACACAGTCTCTATGTTACACTGCTGCTGTCTGATTCAGTCCTGGATATTTTCAAAGACCGCAACTTTGACAGCTGCTGCATCTGTGCCTGTAACATGAATGTTAAAGGGGCAGATGTTGGTGTCTATATCCCAGACTCCACCTGTGAGGACCAATACCGTTGCATGTGCGGCTTCAGCGCGATTGTAAACCGAAGGCTGGCGCACGGGGCAGGCCTCTTCCTGGAGGATGAGCTGGACATATTTGGCCGTGGCTCTGAGGCGGGCCAGGCGGCAGAGAGGAGACTGGCACTGTGTAGGCGAGACCCTACCGGCCGAAGAGCTGAGGAGCAACAGACGCCTGCCTCAGTGATCGCTCTGTTACAAGAGCAGTGCTCTCAGCCAATCACATCCTTGACCTCCCTGCACAAATCAACCAGCTGTTCCTGTCATGGCCGCCAGGGGGCACTATTGCAGAGCTGGGCAGCAGACAGGCTGTGGGTGGACAGCAGTGATGCGTGTGTGGAGTGTTATAATGCATTGATGCAGGGACTGCAGTATGTGGACAACGCAGCTGGAGGAAAGGTGGAACAGGCTACAGTGAGGAGCAGCGCACTGCACACCTGGCCACAGACTAATGGTAAGACTCATTTAAAGGCAGGACTCAATCCATATCTAGAGACCAGAACATTATGCCTGACTTAAAATCATTATTCAGAAGACATTGGAAAGCCAAATCAGTTGCATAGTAGTGCAACTAAAAAATAAAAAACATATCACAGCAACAACTTAACAAGTCAAGTCAAGTCAAGTCACCTTTATTTATATAGCGCTTTAAACAAAATACATTGCGTCAAAGCAACTGAACAACATTCATTAGGAAAACAGTGTGTCAATAATGCAAAATGATAGTTAAAGGCAGTTCATCATTGAATTCAGTGATGTCATCTGTGTTCAGTTAAATAGTGTCTGTGCATTTATTTGCAATCAAGTCAACGATATCGCTGTAGATGAAGTGACCCCAACTAAGCAAGCCAGAGTCGACAGCGGCAAGGAACCGAAACTCCATCGGTGACAGAATGGAGAAAAAAACCTTGGGAGAAACCAGGCTCAGTTGGGGGGCCAGTTCTCCTCTGACCAGACGAAACCAGTAGTTCAATTCCAGGCTGCAGCAAAATCAGATTGTGCAGAAGAATTTACATTTACATTTACAGTTTGAAGGTTTTGGGGACATATCCTAATGACAACGAGGAATTAATAATAGTCAAAAGAGGATCTATGACTTCTGGAAGCACCTCTTTTAGGAGCTTAGATGGTATGGGGTCTAACATACATGTTGTTGGTTTAGTTGATTTAACAAGTTTATACAATTCTTCCTCTCCTATAGTAGAGAATGAGTGGAACTGTTCCTCAGGAGGTCTATAGTGCACTGTCTGATGCGATACTGTAGCTGACGGCTGAATGGTTGCAATTTTATCTCTAATAGTATCGATTTTAGAAGTAAAGTAGTTAATAAAGTCATTACCGCTGTGGTGTTGGGAAATGTCAACACTTGTTGAGGCTTTATTTTTCGTTAATTTAGCCACTGTATTAAATAAATACCCAGGGTTATGTTTCTTTTCTTCTAAAAGAGAAGAAAAGTAATCGGATCTAGCAGTTTTTAATGCTTTTCTGTAGGATAGGTTACTTTCCCGCCAAGCAATACGAAATACCTCTAGTTTTGTTTTCCTCCAGCTGCGCTCCATTTTTCGGGCTGCTCTCTTTAGGGTGCTCATTATACCATGTTGTCAAACTGTTTTCCTTAACCTTCCTTAAGTGTAAAGGAGCAACTGTATTTAAAGTGTTAGAAAAGAGAGAGTCCATAGTTTCTGTTACATCATCAAGTTGTTCTGAGGTTTTGGATATGCTAAGGAATTTGGATACATCAGGAAGATAACTTAAAAAGCAGTATTTTGTGGTAGAAGTGATGGTTCTTCCATACTTGTAACAAGAAGTAAAATTTACAATTTTGGCTATATGAAGTTTGCACAAAACTAAATAATGATCTGAGATATCATCACTTGGCTGCATAATTTCAACACTATCAACATCAATTCCATGTGACAGTATTAAATCTAGAGTATGATTTTGACAATGAGTAGGTCCTGAAACGTGTTGTCTAACCCCAATAGAGTTCAGACTGTCTATAAATGCTGATCCCAATGCATCTTTTTCATTATCAACATGGATATTAAAAAAACCAACTATTAAAACTTTATCTGCAGACAGAATTAATTCGGATGTAAAATCACCAAACTTTTTAATAAAGTCTGTATGGTGCCCTGGTGGCCTGTATACAGTAGCCAGTACACACATAACAGGGGATTTATCATTAACATTTGTTTCTCTGGGTAATGTTATATGAAGCACCATTACTTCAAACGAGTTATACTTCAAGCCTGCCCTCTGAGAAATCCTGAAAACGTTGTTATAAATTGAGGCAACACCTCCCCCTTTGCCTTTTAGAAACGGCTCATGTTTATAACAGTAATCTTGGGGGGTGGACTCATTTAAAATAATGTAATCATCAGGTTTTAGCCAGGTTTCTGTCAAACAGAGCACATCTATATTATGATCAGTGATCATATTATTTACAAAAAGTGTTCGTAGAAAGGGATCTGATATTCAATAAGCCAAGCTTTATCATTTGTTTATCCATATTGCATCTGTTTTTTATTTGTTGAACCTCAGTTAAATTGTTAATCTTAACTTGGTTTGGACGTTTTTTGTATTTTCTAGTTCGGGGAACAGACACAGTCTCCATAGTGTGATATCATAGGTGAAAGAGTCTCTATGTGCTGAGAATTACATGATCTCTGTGACGTGAGGCAGCTAGCAGACAGTCGGTTTAGCCAGTCTGTCTGCTTCCTGACCTGGAAGGGTCAACCACTTTAAAAACTTATCACCTGTATTTCAATGCTCTGGCAACCACCCAGAGCACTCTAGCACAGGGATGGGTAACTCCAGTCCTGGTGGTCCACTGTCCTGCAGAGTTCTATCCCTAACTAGGGTTGCAAAAATGTGGGAAATTTCTAGTAAATTTAGGAAATATTGCAGAAATTTTGGAAACTTTCCAGGATATTTTGGCTATTCCAGGGATTTTTGGAAAGTTTCCGGAGATCAACTGGAATTTTTCCACCCCTTTGCAACCGTATCCCTGATCAAACACACCTGATATATTCAGCCAAACTCCTCAGGATTGTTTGAAAATTGCAAGCAGAGGTGTGTTTCTGTAGGATTGGAGCTTAACTCTGCAAGCCAGTCACCTTCCAGGATTGGAATGGCCCATCCCTGCTCTAGCAACTCATCAAAAAAGTCTCAAAACACAATGGCAACCAGACAAGAAATCAGGGTTCGAAATGACTTAGGACTCTTGGGGGGTCCCCAAAAATTTTATTATTAAAGGTTCTGAAGACTACCTTTCTACACTATATACTGTAGGCAACATTATATGGACCAATGTTGAAGGTGGGATAATAGTCTTGGAATGTTTTCCCTTGCCCCACTGCAAATATCTAGACACTTACATTGCCACCAACCCCTGCCATCCCTGGCCCACCCCTATAGGCACATAGAGTAAAATGAAATTCTGAAAAACTATCACATACTTCTTGCTTTACTACTTCTTCCTCTTCTTCTTGAAAACAATTTCACCTGATGATTTGAGTAGCTCTTTTTGTAAAGTTCTAGGATGATTGGGGTAATTTTGTAGGGTAGGCCTAGTGCCTCTGCATAGAAAATAATAAACAAAGTACCAGAGGCGGACAGAGTACACAGCTTCATTACTTGAGTAAAAGTACAGATACCCCTTGCAAAATTTGACTCAAGTACATGTAAAAGTACTACAGTCAGATGTCTACTTAAGTAAAAGTACTGAAGTACTGTACTTGTTTTTAAAAGTACTTGAGTATCAAGAGTACAACAGTACATTTTCTAAATATTGCATTACTACTGCCACAGTGCTTGCATTTATGTACAGAAACAACCTACATGGAGTTATGAAAAATGTTAATAACTTGGAGAATTTAAAAGGAATTGAAAGTAAAATCAAGTCATTTTCATCTTTTTAGCATGTTGCTTTATTTAACATTTCTCACAATAGCACAAGCACAAGTGTTGTCTCTGAAAACGTCTGCTAGAGTTTTAATGGATTTTTTGCACCCACATTTGAACCTGACTGTGTTAAACACACCGCATACTCAAGAACATCAAAGCAAATGCTCAGCTTACATTAATGTGTAATACCAGAAAAGAAAATTCAGCTAAGAATTGTGTGTACATGTGAGTTTCTCTGTTTTTTCATCAATCAAATCAATAAACCTAAACCAGCAAAGAAGGCAATATAGTAATGTTCTGACAGACCTCTGAAACTGACCGTGTTATACACGCAGCAAAGAAGAGAAAATAATGATTAAAGAAAATCAGCTAATCAGCTGTGTTTAGGTCAGCGTACAAAGAAGGAAAAAAGCCCCTTCCTCTCACACTGACATGCAGGCAAAGGCAGGAGAAAATACTTTTTAGCTTTTTAGTGTGTGTGTGTGTGTGTGTGTGTGTACTGTTCTTAAATTCAATCAAATGTCATTAAGTCTTTGGCTGAAAGCTGAAGGTGATTGCTGATAGGCTGTCCCAATCAGTGGCGCCTGCACGATCCAATCACGTTTGAGAGGGAAACAACCAATTGTGGGTTTCTTTTTTCCTTTTTTTTCCGTCCACATGGAGACGCGTTTTGGAAGAGTGAAACCTATGTTTTTTGAAACAGGGTCCCAGAGTGGATAAATTTGAGAACGCCGTCTTTGTGTTTTCGTCTGGACGGCGAATCCGTACATTTTCTGAAACGATGATGTCATCAGCCCACTAGTCAGACACCGCTACGTCACGTAACAGCAACAAAAACATGAACAAACACGGAATGATTGTCTTTTTATTAACTAACATTAACACAGATTAATAAATGTATTGTTCCATGTTTGTTTGTGTACTAGGGATGGGACGGTATGAAAATTTAATATCACGATTATAGTGACTAAAATTATCACGATTATCAATATTATCACGGTTTTGTTGAAACGAGATGAAAGTGTTCAAAAATAGTTGATGCTCACACTGAAAACATTTCAGCAAGTTTTATATTTAATAATCAACAAACAACTAATAAAACAAGCAACTCTATGCACTTAATTTAAAGAAAGATTAAATTCTGTGGCATTTCCTTCCTTACAATGAAAAGTGTAGAAGCATAGAAAAGCATAGAAAAGTCACTGACTTTCGCCATTCCTTCTCGAAAAAAAACAAAAAAAACATTGTGCGCTGCGCTTGCGTCAGATTGTTGCTGGCTGGACATGATTTAAAGTCCAAAGTCCAAAGGGAAGTCGTGGCCTAATGGTTAGAGAGTCGGACTCCCAATCGAAAGGTTGTGAGTTCGAGTCCTGGGCCGGCAGGAATTGTGGGTGGTGGGAGTGCATGTACAGTTCTCTCTCCACCTTCAATACCTTCAATACCACGACTTAGGTGCCCTTGAGCAAGGCATCGAACCCCCAACTGCTCCCCGGGCGCCGCAGCATAAATGGCTGCCCACTGCTCTGGGTGTGTGCTCACAGTGTGTGTGTGTGTTCACTGCTCTGTGTGTGTGCATTTCGGATGGGTTAAATGCAGAGCACAAATTCTGAGTGTGGGTCACCATACTTGGCTGAATGTCACTTCACTTTAATAGTGAGTTATTAAAACCGTGATAATCAAACACGGTTTTAATGAAAATTCATTTTTAAACGATATTACTAACCTTCTGCACATTTTATCACGGTTATCAATAAAACCGGTTATCGTCCCATCCCTATTGTGTACCACACGCAAGGTTTATGAGCATAGTCCATCTCTTCTTCTCCGTTTTTAGTGTATCTTTTTGGCAGAATTACAGCGACACATGTTGGTCTGGCATGTATACTACATCATTTTGTGGTTTCGTGTGGACATGGATATTTCTTGAGACGAGGGAAAAAAAGATCGGATTGGGGTAAGCTCCATCTCCGTGTGGACGTGGCCGAAGAAGTAACGGGTACTAACGGTTATGGATAGAAATGTAGCGGAGTAAAGAGTACAATATTTGCCTCTCAAATGTACTTGAGTAAAGTCATGAATACTCCCTTAAAATGATACTTGAGTAAAGTACAGATCCCTCAAAATTGTACTTAAGTACTGTACTCAAGTAAATGTACTCCATTACTGTCCGGCTCTGCAAAGTACCAGCATATATAATGCAATAGAACTATTGCATATTGCAACTATTGCAATAATAGAAAAATACATGTGAAATAAAGCAGTGCTTTTGGTTTCTCAGGTAAATTAACTGTATTAAGTTACAGACATTGAATAATCAAATGTAAAATAACACTGCCTTCACTGTATACATTAAATATGGTTCATACAATTAATACAGTTTATCGTTAGCTACAAAAAATTTTTTGCTCTTTCTCTTTTGTTGTTTGATTAACTTTGGTGACACAAACAGCTGCAGGTATATTGGGTTGCTGTCCCTTTAAGACGAATGCATGTATTTATACGGGTAATGACACGCATCTGTTTTCTTTCTCTGACTGTGTTTACGGGGAAACTCGTTGAGACGGACACTTTGACTTTCGAGCACATCGTTAATAATTTTTTTTGTTCAAACACAAAATGATAAGAAAGACTGTGCACCGACAGACAGACCAGTCTACATTTGGATGTTTAACATAAATATATAACCTACTTATACAGCAAAGACAACGTCGGCAGTATTGACTGCAAAATAGGCTACAGCATATTTCGTTCTGTATTGACAGGGATTTCTTTAAGCAGAATTTGATGAGAATTTGATGCAGTTGCAGATACCATAGAGAGTAAAATAAACACTAGGCGGGAGGCGTCGAAAAGCACGCTGTTTTTGCATCCCTAATATCTAAAATTTCCCCCAACAACAGCCATGTTATCACATAAGCACAATTTTTCCTTGAAAAAAGTCGGTGATCTTTCTTTTTCCTCTTTTTCTCTACATGTGCAGGATTCCAAATTAAGAAAAATGATATTAGCTTCTTTACCAAGCTCTCATGTACAGTCATGTTCAAATCACATTCACTTTAATCAACTCATAGACTTGAATTAAGTCCTGGTTATCTTTCGTAATCACTGACTGGACAAGTAGGTTGTTAAGCTAGCTTTGAATAATTAGTCTAGCTGCTCATTCTGCTGTTAGCTGGCAGATCATTTGGCTTCATACACAAAGTTACAGCTAGCAAGAAACGTTGACAAACGTACTCTTCTAATAATTACACTGGGTATCTAGTTAATGCAACTTTTGATATAGGAACTCGAACTCCTAATATTTTACTATAAGCAATTATGGAGATATAAACACAATCGAAGCACTTACAGGATTTTCATTCAGAATTTCACTCTTTGTGATGTCTCGTTTTGCCGTGTTCATCTAGTACGTGTCTGCGGGAGCACCACAACAACAATCTGTGATGCTGAACTCACATTTAGCTAATAGCTGCCCTGATTACTGCCTCGCGCTAGTAAAAATAAATTAATTACTGTTATAAATACAAAACATCACTAAAACCTATAATTTTCACAATCATTTTTAATGTTAAAACAGATGATTTTGGGAACCCCCCAAAATCCAAAAATAAATTCTTATGTGGGGCTCCTAATGACTTATGGAGGGTCCGGGACCCCCCCCAGAACCCCCTCATTTCGAACCCTGCAAGAAATGACCTGGTAACCGCTCTGAACACTCCATCATTATGGCGGCGAGTTTATCGAAGTGTGTTATTATTGATACATCTGCTCTCCTTGCATTTCCTCAGTGTTGGACATCAGCAAGCTGTCCTCTCAGGATGTGGTGCGGATGCTGCTGTCCCTCCAGCCATTCCTGCAGGATGCGATCCAGAAGAAGAGGTCAGGCAGGAGTTGGGAGAATATCCAGCATGTTCAGGGTCCTCTCACATGGCAGCAGTTCCACAAGATGGCTGGACGAGGTTCTTATGGTGAGACTATACTCATCATAACACGAAAGATCTTCATTACTTGTATTCTTAATTTTTATTTAAAACATTTTTTTTCACTCTGATCTTGAAATCTTGTTGCAACTAAGCATATGTTTCCAATGGTCAGGTTCTGAGGAATCCCCAGAGCCTCTGCCGATCCCCAGCGTGCTACTGGGATATGATCGAGATTTTCTGTCTCTGTCTCCGCTTGCTCTTCCCTTCTGGGAGAAGTTTCTGCTGGAGCCGTATGGAGGTCAGAGGGATGTGGCCTTCCTGGTACTGTGTCCCAATTATGACGCCCTGCTCAGCAGTGCCAAAGCGTTCTTCCATGAGCTCAGTGCTGTCTATGAGGTATATTATTATCACTCGCACTATCTAACCTGATAGGCACGTATCTTCCTTATGTAAATGAGTGATTCTTCAATTAGAGGCACTTTTTGTTCCATCCATGTCAGGGGTGTCCACTCCCATGCAGAGTTTGACTTAACCAGCATATTTGCCTGGATGTATTTAATAATCCTGAATAATTTGATTAGTTGGTTCAGGTGTGTTTAATTAGGGTTGGTGCTAAACTTTTGCGAGACAGTGGCCCTCCAGGAGCAGGATTAGTGTTCCCTAATCTATATTCAGTTATGCAGTTATCTCTTGAAGCAGGTGCAGAATAATTCAGATATGTCCTGAGTTTAAAAGAAAAGTTGCTGGGACTGAAAAAATTGCTCAAATGCATAAATCTTTAGGTACACAAAACATGTATGTTGCAACAATGTATGCTACTTTTGGTTTTATCATATAGATCCTCTTAATGCGAGTGTACTCCTAAAAGTTGACAAACCCTTTCTTTTGGGAAAACACAAAATGCTGAGGTCTTACCTTGCACTCAAATTTACAAATTGATGTCCAATCAAATACCTCCATGCAGTAAAAGCAAGCTGTGTCCATCAAAAGATTTAATGAGGTCTGTCAACTCTCTCACAAAGACACTCTCTTTTGCTCCTCTTTCACACAGACGTGTCGGCTGGGGAAACACCGTCCACTAGCACGGGTGTCTAGAGATGGGATTGTCCCAGTGGGATCAGTGGAGTGCAAGGAGGAGACAGATGATCAGTGGCTCTCAGGGCTCTGGGCTGGACAACAGGAGGAAAACCTCAACAAACTCAAACTCTACAAACAAATCTGCAGACACACACTCGGTAGGAACCCCTCGTGTTATTCTGTTCCTGTTTCATTGGAGTGAAACACCAATCATTGTGCCAGTGCTCTGTGCCATAAATGTGACCATTATTTGGCCAAGTAGGATGTGTTCTTGGATTAACTTCTTCTGTTAGTCCTGGAGCAACATTTTTCTCAAACAAACTTAACTCTTACGACCGCCCAAGTCCTCACTATGTCACATGCTACATTCAGACTCGTTCATACGTCGGGATTCCAGCACTGATCTCAATGATACTACCAGGGTCTGATGCAGTATGCTCACCTGCAATTTCATGGTAACTTGGCAAAATGACAACGTCTACAATCCAATCCTGCTCCTGGGGAGCCATTGTCCCACAGAGTTCAGTTTTATCCCTAATTAAATACACCTAAACCAAATAGTCATCACCTTCAGGATTACTGGAAACTTCCAGGCAGGTGTTTCGGGGCATGTTGGAGCTAAAATCTGATGGAAATTGGCTCTCTAGGAGCAGGTCTGTACACCCCTGTAAAAAAAAAAAAAAAAAAAAGCATATGCTGATTAAGTATGTTTTTAAGCATGGCAGCTGGTTTAACCTGGTCCTTAGTTGGTCATGAGGTGTTGCATGCTGGTCCTGAGCTGGTTATAAGCTGGTTATGAGCTGGTCCTGAGCAAGAGCTAGTTCCTTAGGACCAGCACATGACCAGCTTATAACCAGGTTATAACCAGCTCATGACCAACTTAGGACCAATTTAAGCCAGCTCAAACCAGCTGTCATTCTTCAAAACACACCTAAGCAGCAACATGAACAGTTGGTCTACAGGGTGTAATTTAAAGTTACACTGCACTTTTTCAGGGCCGCAGCTCTCCACCCTGATTCTGGACAGTGGCCTCCTCCTCCCACCAAAGCCTCCACCTGCTTCTGATCCTCTCACCCCGCCAGCATCCACCCAACAGCCTATATCCGCTGATGGAGACAGCAACTCAGGAAACACCCCTAACCCCACCTGCGGTGCCATATGCCAGTCCAGCGGTGCAGAACCGGGACAGGTAGTTACGGGCGACTCAAACACCACACCATCAGCAGAGAGCGCCGAGAGGTGAGACGTCACTCCACAGCACAGAGCACTGACAACTTCAGTCTCCTACAAGACTGTAGTTGAGAACGTCATGATGTGAGAACTGGTGTAATTCATGTGTGTCCCATGACTGACTACTGAAATAATTACCAGCATACTGCATACTCACATTATTTCATAGCTTTTACTATTATATTTTGTGGATCCCCCTAACCTCTATGTGGTGTGATATTTCCTGTAGTGTTACTGAGTGATACTACAAGAATTTACTCAATTATCTCGGTAAGATAAATTGTGCCAGGGTTAGAACAATGCAGCACTTTAATGCCAGTAGCAGTAAATTTGTTGAAAAACCCACATTTGTAAATTTTTCTAAATGTTCAGCAGAATCCTTTTCAAGTGAACAGAGAGTAAAGTGTGATGCACAGTTTACAGATGTGTACATTATTCACTTCTATTGTTAGTTACTCAGTGTCGCAGTTAGAGATTAATGTCATTGTTGTTGTAGCTCAGCAGAGAGGGACCGGATTGGCATTCCTACAGGGGCGGAGTCGGCAGACAGCCACGCCCATCCACCAGCCATTGTGCTTTATGTGGTGGATCCCTTCCTGTGCTCAGGGGCGGGGTCAGGAGGTGAAGATGGCGGGGAGGACGTGGATGTGGGCAGCGTATGGCTTTTAGCGCTGCTGCGCTGCTACACAGATATGCTGAGTACGCTGCCAGAGAGCATTCAGCCTGCACTAGTGCTACAGGTCAGGACAGATTCAGGTCCTAATGACTCGTGTCTTTCACAAATCTTTAGTGGCGTTTCAGTGGTTAACTTTGATTTGCAGGTGTTGCCGTGTCAGCATCTGTTGCAGCCGGCCAGCGGAGAGAGTCCTGAGTACCTGCAGCACCTGCGATCGCTGGCTTTTTCCACATACTCACAGAGCCGCCGTCTGTTACCCAGACAGACGCACATCAGGTCCCTCACTGGATTCGGCCCAGCGTCCATCGTACAGTCAGCGCTCAAGAGCCCAGAGGTCACACTTCATTATACTGTGTCTGCACTGGATTAGAGTAATGTGTTGTGATGCAAAAACATAAAATCACTCTTGTCATAATAAAGGGTGCTGTTTAGACTGCATGTGCTCGCTATGGTGTGTGCGAATTGTGTCTATGTGTAAGCACATGCTATGACGTGGCTTTGATACTTCATTTTTTTGTGCTCTGCATTGACATTTAATCATTAAATTGATGCTTTTATTCACAAAAACATGAGAGACATGGCAGGGGATGAAACAAAATTGAGACACTGCTGAAGATTTGTTAAACTCATCTGTCTAGCACAGCGTTTCTCAACCCTGTTCCTGGAGCCACTGACACTGAATACTTTCAAGGGGCTTCAGGAACGGTTGAGAAACACTTGTGAAGTGCATATTTACATAGACAAACAAACACAATTAGTTCATTTAATTAATCTTGTTGTATAATGATAATAAAATACATGATTATAAGTACTTTTATTGAAACAACTTTTCTTAAATCATCAAACAGAATTTTACAAATGTTTTTGATATGAAGTCTCTTCTGCTCACCAAGGCTTCATTTATTTGATCCAAAATACAGTAACATTGTAATATTGCTAAATATTTTTACAACTTAAAACAACTGTCACACACCTGGACTTATTTTGTGTGTGTTTTCCCCTGTGACCCAGTTTCTGTCTTCCGTGTGTGGTTTTGATTAGTTCCCAGGTGTGTCTAGTCATTTCCCCATGTGTTCCATGTCCCTGTTAATTTAGTCATGCCATCCACCTGTGTTTCCCCAATTATCCCTTCTACTTAAGCCTTGTCCTTTCAGTTCTGTTTTGTCGGGTCTACTAGTCTACTTGTCTACTTGTCTACCTGTCCACTTGTTATCTGTTACTTGCCACTTGCCACCTGCCACCTGTTATTTACTACTTACCTTGTTTATGTTTGATTTAATAAATCCTTGTTTCGTTTATCCCTCGGCTTTCGTGTTCCTTCCAGCAGCGTAAGCCGTGACAGAAGACCCGACCTAAAAAGTTATAAACTGCGTGTTTTCCCTCCGTTTTTTTTCCGTTTTTTCACAGTCTTTCTCTTCCAGCAGCTGTGTCATGGATCCCCTCTATCGCCCTGAATACCTCCTCCTCCTGCTGGAGCAGAAGGGACTGTCTCTCGAGGACCATACCAGACGGTTTCTCTGGATAGCTAATGCCACCAGCTACCCGGACCAGCGTTGTCGCCCGAAGATGGTCCTCGGGAGGATTTCGCCGCATTTATAGAGTGGAATCTGGTGAGAAATGGGTCACCTCTCACGGTCGGCCCAATGGAGGATCTCGCCAGGTCCACTCTGGACCCAGAGCCCAGCCTACAATCTCCCCACGGTACGAGGCATAAGCCCGAGCCCACCAATGACGGAGAGCCAGAGAGCAACCCGTCAGACCAGGTGCGAGAGCCGGCGACACTGCCCACCACGAGGGAGCAAAATGTGGAGCGCCAAATGGGTCAAAATGAGGGGGTTTCCAATGCACCTATGCCAGATCTTCTTGTAAGCCCAGGACGGGCTCCTGATCCTCTGTTAAGCCCAGGACGGGCTCCTGTTCCCCCGTTAAGCCCAGGACGGGCTCCTGTTCCCCCGTTAAGCCCAGGACGGGCTCCTGTTCCCCCGTTAAGCCCAGGACGGGCTCCTGTTCCCCCGTTAAGCCCAGGACGGGCTCCTGTTCCCCCGTTAAGCCCAGGACGGGCTCCTGATCCTCTGTTAAGCCCAGGAAGGGCTCCTGATCCTCCTTTAAGCCCAGGACGGGCTCCTGATCCTCCTTTAAGCCCAGGACGGGCTCCTGATCCCCCGTTAAGCCCAGGACGGGCTCCTGATCCCCCGTTAAGCCCAGGACGGGCTCCTGATCCCCCGTTAAGCCCAGGACGGGCTCCTGATCCTCCTGTAAGCCCAGGACGGGCTCCTGATCCTCTGTTAAGCCCAGGAAGGGCTCCTGATCTTCCGTTAAGCCCAGGACGGGCTCCTGATCCTCCTGTAAGCCCAGGACGGGCTCCTGATCCTCCTTTAAGCCCAGGACGGGCTCCTGATCCCCCGTTAAGCCGAGGACGGGCTCCTGATCCTCCTTTAAGCCCAGGACGGGCTCCTGATCCCTCGTTAAGCCGAGGACGGGCTCCTGAACCCCAGTTAAGCCCAGGACGGGCTCCTGAACCCCAGTTAAGCCCAGGACGGGTTCCTGAACCCCCGTTAAGCCCAGGACGGGCTCCTGAACCCCCGTTAAGCCCAGGAAGGGCTCCTGATCTTCCGTTAAGCCCAGGACGGGCTCCTGAACCCCCGTTAAGCCCAGGACGGGCTCCTGAACCCCCGTTAAGCCCAGGACGGGCTCCTGAACCCCCGTTAAGCCCAGGACGGGCTCCTGAACCCCGTTAAGCCCAGGACGGGCTCCTGATCCTCCGTTAAGCCCAGGACGGGCTCCTGATCCTCCGTTAAGCCCAGGACGGGCTCCTGATCCTCCGTTAAGCCCAGGAAGGGCTCCAGCCCCAGAGCTTACTCCTATGCCTGCTCCTCCAAAATTACCAACCTCCCACCCACTCCTGCCTCCTCCTCCGCTGTCGTCTGGCTGCCCCTCTGCTCGCCCTCAGCCTACCATCATTGTGGTGCGAGCTCAGCGGGACCGCCATCCTCCAGCGACGCCTTGGTCGGCGTCTCCCTCACCTCCGCCTCCAGCCTCTGAGGCCTGGACTCCGCCTCGGCCCGTTGACCCGTCGGCTCCACCATGGCTCCTAGCTCCTTCCTCTCCGCCGTGGCCCGGCAGTCCGCAGGCTCTGCCTGGCTCCCTCGTCCCTCCGGCTCCGCCTTGGTCTGGCGTCGTCCATCCTATGCCTCGGGACTCCACTCCTCCGGCTTCGCCTCATCCCTCCGTCCCTCCGGCTCCGTCAGGCTCCTTCATCCCCTCGGCTACACCTCAGTCCTCGGTCACTCTGGCCTCACCGCGGCCTTCTGGATCCACATCGCCGCGTCAGTCACCAGAGCCATCAGTTCCGCCTAGGACCTCCGGCTCCTCCCCGTCACCCTGGCTCTTCGGCTCTCCATCTCCACCTCGGGCTCCTCCTCCACTTGCTCCGTTGCCGTGGGTCGAGTCCCTGGAGTCGGTGACCATTCCTCCTCCATGGCTCCTTCCATCGTCGGCCCCACCTTGGGCCGTTATGGCTGTGGCCTGGGTCCTGCTGGGTACCTCCTGCTTCAGATCCTTCCTGTCTCCTCCCTGGCTCCTCCCTCCGTCATCTCCTCCCTGGCTCCTTCCTCTGTGGTCCCTGTCTGCTGGCCCCCTCCTGGGAGGCAGTCCTCCACCGGAACCTCCTCCCAAGTTCCCACCCACGCCTCCCTTTGTTGTTTCTACGGTGCGAGGACGCACCTACCGGGAGGGGGGAGTACTGTCACACACCTGGACTTATTTTGTGTGTTTTTTCCCCTGTGACCCAGTTTCTGTCTTCCGTGTGTGGTTTTGATTAGTTCCCAGGTGTGTCTAGTCATTTCCCCATGTGTTCCATGTCCCTGTTAATTTAGTCATGCCATCCACCTGTGTTTCCCCAATTATCCCTTCTACTTAAGCCTTGTCCTTTCAGTTCTGTTTTGTCGGGTCTACTAGTCTACTCGTCTACTTGTCTACCTGTCCACTTGTTATCTGTTACTTGCCACTTGCCACTTGCCACCTGTTATTTACTACTTACCTTGTTTATGTTTGATTTAATAAATCCTTGTTTCGTTTATCCCTCGGCTTCGTGTTCCTTCCAGCAGCGTAAGCCGTGACAACAACTGCTTTCTATTTTAAAGTATTTTGAAATGTAATTTATTCCTGTTATGCTAAGCTGAATTCTTAGCAGCCATCAGTCTTACAGTGGAAATTGTGATACACTACCAGTATTTGAATAAAATAGAATAGAATAATAAAAATACATTAATGCTTTTATTCATCAAGGATGCAATAAATAGATCGAAAGTGACAGTAAAGACATTTATAATGTTACAAATTATTTCTATGTCCAATAAATGCTGTTCTTTTGAACATTCAACTCATCAAATAATCCTAAAAACAAATAATGTATCACAGTTTCCACAAAAATATGAAGCAGGCCAACTGATTTCACCATTTATAATTTTCAGAAATGTTTCTTGAACAGCAAATCAGCATATTAGAATGATTTCTGAAGGATCACGTGAGACTGGAGTAATGATGCTGAAAATTCAAAATATTTTATAATATATTCACATAGAAAACAGTTACTTTAAACTGTAATAATATTTCACTGTTTTTACTGTATTTTTGATCAAATAAATGCAGCGTTGGTGAGCAGAAGAGACTACTTTCAAAAACATAAAAACTATTAACCACCCAAAAATTTTGAACTGTAGTGTATTTGCACTATAGATTACATGAATTTCATTTGTATACTTGCTACTGTCTTCTGTTTGTTTTCTCTTAAGGTAATGATATTTCCTGTGATACAGAGCCCCAGTGTCACGCGTCTGTATTCTCCGCCCTTCATCCTGGGTCTGACCCGCAGTAAACAGTCTGAGGCGGGTGACGTGTGTTCAGACGCTCCCTCACGCTGTAATGTGCTGTTCGTGGGATACTGTCTGTCACATGACCAGCGCTGGATCCTGGTGTCCTGCACAGATCAGCAGGGGGAGCTCCTGGAGACCTGCGTCATCAACATTGACGTGCCCAACAGGTGACACCTGTTCATTTGAGTTCATCTACCTGCCATTTTTTCAGTTTCAGTATAAAGAAACAGAACATCTTCTCTTTACTCGCAGAGCCCGACGGCCCAAGTTTTCTCCCCGTAAAATTGGCCTCCAGAAGTTATGGGAATGGTGTGTGGGAATTATTCAGATGACATCATTGCCATGGAGGATCGTGATTGGCCGTTTGGGAAGACTGGGCCATGGGGAACTGAAAGGTGTGTCAGTGGGACCGATATATTTTCAACAAAGACCCTCATGAATATTTATTCTCTCTCTCTCTCTCTCTCTCTCTCCCAGACTGGAGTGTGCTGCTGGGCGAGCATTCACTGCATTCTATTAGCCGTCAGCTGCGGGAGGCGTGTCTTGTGTGTGGTTTGTCCACTGCTGATTCGCCCTCGATTCTCAGTGCCTGCCTGGTTTCCATGGAGCCGCAGGGATCTTTTGTGGTGATGCCAGGTGAAATGTACTTCTGTGCGAGCTGCTTTTGTTCTGTGTGGTTTCAGACATCAGACACCTGCATAAAGACTTAACAGTGATAGGGCTGCACTGCTGACTCGATGGAGATGATGATTATGATAAGCTAATCATAAAAAGTGTCAGGAAGTGCAACATGTTGTGTGCCAACAGTCGTGTGTGTGTGTGTGTGTGCAGATGCAGTTACGATGGGCTCAGTGTTCGGCCGCAGCACCGCGCTCAACCTGCAGACGTCTCAGCTCAACACTCCTCAGGATGCGTCCTGCACGCACATCCTGGTGTTTCCCACCTCCTCCACCACACAGGTGGCACCCAGCACTTACCCCGCCGAAGACAACCCCGGTACCACAGCACATCACACACACATACGTACATCCACTACACTTGCTGGAACACAGCACACGTGACTGCAAGTGTGTTCTCAAGTGTGTTGGTCAAGAGCCATAGAATAAATCACTCTCACATCACAGTAAACAAAAAGACCTTGAGCATTCAATCCATGAACTGAAGTCCTGAAATCATTCATACCACCTTAGGCTTGCATTTTATTTTGCAGTACGTAAAGTACACTTACAGTGAACTTCCTTAAAGAAGTATTCAGTAATACGAGGTTTAAGGGTTGGTGCCTAGTTATTACTCAGTTATTGTAATTCCTATAATAAGTACAAATTATGTACATGTGGAATAGGGCTGTAAAATAAACGGCTACCCGCTTTAATTAGAAAATCAGAGGATTCCCTTTTAAAATAAGAGCTGTTATATTGTGTAGGAGTAATTACATATTATACACATAAAAAAATTAAAGACAAACATTAAAGTGCAAAACCAATATCATCCTTTGACCAATACCAAAGGATATTGACTAATATCACCCCCCCCCAAAAAAAAAATTGATATGTTAGCTAAAGACAATCACAAACAACAAATGTCAATGTCAATTTTATTTATATAGCACTATTAAACACAACCACTGGTTGAACAATGTGCTGAACAACAACAATAAAAACATTTCAATAAGACAAAACATAATAATACTATAAAACAATACAGTAGAAAATTCTCAGTTTTAAAACGCTAAATCGAAAAGGTACGTTTTCAACATAGATTTAAAAACAGATAGTGAAGGTGCAGATCTAATACAAAGGGGTAATGCATTCCACAATCCAGCGGCAGCTACTGAGAAAGCGCGGTCACCCCTACATTTCAGCCTCGACTTGGGGATGCATAATAATCTCTGGTTGGACGACCTGAGAGACAAGAGGGGTCAGTGTTCAGTCAATAATTCAGAAAGATAAGTAGGGGCAAGACCATTTAATGATTTAAACAATAAAAGTAGAATTTTTAAATTAACTCGATAGCGCACGGGTAGCCAGTGTAGAGAGAGTAAAACCGGTGTAATATGCTCCCATTTTTTGGAGCGCGCTAAAAGCCTAGCAGCTGCATTTTGAACTATCTGCAAGCGAGATAGGGCTGACTGACTAATCCCTAGATACAGCGAATTGCAGTAGTCCAATCTAGATGTAATAAAAGCATGAATTATTTTTTCGAAATTTCTAGTAGATAAAATGGGTTTAACTTTTGCTAGTAGTCGAAGCTGAAAGAAACATGATTCAACCACTGAATTTATCAAACTTTAGACCATCATCGAAGATAACACCCAGATTTTTTTTACCCAAGGCTTCACAGATAAATTTTTATCGCCTAGGGTTACTTTAGGCGCAGTAAAAGAATTTGATGGACCAAACACAATTATTTCTGTTTTACTCTCATTAAAATGTAAAAAATTTAAAGACAACCAGGCTTTCACATCAGACAGGCAAGACATAAGTACTTCCAAACCATTTGAACTCTATTTTAAGGGAAAATAGATTTGACTATCGTCTGCATAGCAATGAAATGACAGGCCATGCTTTCTAAAAATAGAACCCAAAGGGAGCATATACAGTGAAAAAACAATAGGAGCTAAAATGGACAACAGTCACAAAAATCATCACAGATTCAGAGCCTTTCACTGGAACTAAAGTCAGTCCTGTGATGAACACGTATTTAGCGTTCCTGTAAAATCTTTGAATGTCAAGTCAAATGTATTTGTATAGGGGTATTCACAAACACACACAGTTTCAAAGCAGCTTTACCGAAAAACATCATTTTAATATTTATATCATCTTAATATTCTTGACATTTAGCAGATTAGAGCTGGACAATAATATTATAATATATAAGTTGCGTTTTGCAACAAAATAAACAATCAAGCAGATGATATTTGCTATATAGTATATATTTGGCTTAGCATGAGTGAATAGATTTTAAATAAAGAGTCCAGATAATAAATGAATGTAAGCACTGTGGAGTTCATGTGATCTGCCAAAGATGATATCTGTCTTTCTGTCCGCTCTGTAGATGACATGTTTGGCTTGCCTTTCCCTGATGAGCTGGAGAGTGACATCGGCCATGATGACATGATGCTGCTGACAGGGACGCTGCATCCGTCACCCAACACGTCCCCTGTCCCGTCGCCCGGATCACCATCTGGCCTGGGCTCTGGATCACACTTCCAGCACACAAGGGTGGGTCCAAACGCATGCTCAGTTCCTGTATGTCATGCTGTTGACGTGCCTGTGTGAAACGATCCGTTTGGGTGTGTTTGCAGAGTCAGGGTGAGCGCCTTCTGTCCCGGGACGCTCCAGAAGAGCTGAAGCAGCAGCCGCTGGCTCTGGGATACTACGTGTCCACAGCTCCGGCTGACAGCCTACCGCACTGGTTCTGGGCGTCCTGCCCACAAGCACAGCATCAGTGTCCGCTCTTCCTCAAGGTACGAGACGCTGCTGTCATTCACTAACTCGCTAACTGACAGAGATGAATGTTTATTTTGCATCAGTCAGACATATATCTCTTGCAGTTTCCAGCTTCTGGTTGGACCTGCTTACACTGAGAGATAAGATCGATTTCTTAACAGTTTGTTGCTGACATCCTCATTGTCACAAAACGTTGTCTACAATTATAAGAAACTCTAAATCTCACCAGAGTCTGATAGCAGATGAAATATGGAAAGAGCTTCAGGACGAGCACTGATTCTGATGTGCATCTGTTGCTTTTTCTGTCTACATTTATGCAACTGGAAGATGCTTTTATCCAGAGACCTTTTATCAGTTCATGCATTTCCTGGGAATCAAACCCATGACCATGTTGTTGCTAGTGCTGTGATCTACAGGAATCTATAGCAACGCAGATGACTAATGCAAGTAAACTTGTGGCACGTCTCATCCTGTGATCATTTAAGATGTGTTTGTGTCTGCAGGCGTCTCTGCATCATCACATATCCATCGCTCAGACGGATGATCTGGTGTCTGGTAAGACATCTTCAAGGGTTCACCCGCTGGACTCCAAAACCACCTCAGATGTGCTCAGGTCCGTAGTAGTAAACCTCATGAATCCTTTGTATGACTCAGGAGTACCGAGATTTGTTCAGAGTGAAAAGTTTTTGTGTGATCGATGATGTTAATGAATGAAATAATTTCTGTTTCCTGTATACTCTGGATACTCTGTAAACTCTGTATTAATCAATTAGTTCACCTTGGTCCGAGTCTTTAGACAGTCACATGCTATGTACACAATATAGTTCACCCATGTCCCGATTGGACGCCATCAGTTTGACACTAACCTGCAGACCATAAACCATGCTGGACCATCATGAAGGTTTGCTCTGGTCTTCAGAGAGTGAGGTTTGTATTGTTTTCTTTCAGGTTTGTTCTGGAGCAGTATAACGCTCTTTCCTGGCTCACCTGCAGTCCTGCTGCTCAAGACCGGCGCTCCTGCCTTCCCATTCATTTCACCGTCCTCACGCAGATGTACAATGGCATCCTCAAGCTCCTGTAGATCTCCAATGGGATACAGACCCATTCCTCCAAGTACCTAATGGATTCGGGCAGCTGGTGTTTTCACAGGATGACCAGCCAAGTCCAATCATGAGCCCTCAGATGAGCTGCACCTCTGGACAGACTGCTGAAAACAGGGAAGCGGCTGTGATGTTTGAGGATGACAGCCGCACACGTGTAATGCTCCCCTGTCACTTAATGCCATAGAAAGAGTGTAATAATGAGCTGTGTTTATCCATATAAAAACAGCTCAGCATCATCATGTTTCTGATGAGTTCTCTTAAAAAGGCACTTTCATGATCCGACATTAAATTGATAAACTTGATAAGTAATGTCTGACACTTGTTCAAAATGTTTATCGTGCAAAAGCAAAATTTACAGAGAATTATTTTTGTCAAACGTTTGAATCAATTTAATCAAGGCCTTTTTTCCCAGATTCAGAATGGAAGCCTTGAGATGAGAAAAACAAACTCTAATTTTAAATGATGCTGAAATGCCATATTTATAGATGAATTGTATTTCTGAATGTATAATGATGTTGTAGTGAGCAGCTGTGCTCCGGTCTACATCTTAAACACTTTCCAGAGAGACGACACATTATAAAACCTATATGAATAACAGTGCATTACCTTTTACTTTCTCTTGTGAAATTTCTTCAGTGCTTTTCTTATTTAATAACTTAACTAAACTGCAGTGCAAATTATATTTATAAAGCATTTTCTGCTAAACAAACTTAAATGGGCAATAGAGTTCATTCAGCTTATCTCAGCATACAATTTTAACTGATATGCATTATTTGCTATTTGCTTTTTTAAGATGTCAAATCGGTCCATCAACAGTGAGTTGTTTGCAGAATTTGTCCTGCGATTTGTATTTTCCTGCATGTTTTGTAAATACACTTTTCAGCAGTGTGTTTTCATATTTCTTAAAACTGTACATTTCGTGTCAGTTTGATTCATTTTACTCTACATGACTCCTATGAAGTTCTTTTTACTTTTTGCCTTTTTAAAATATGAATATATACAGTACAGTATATATAAATGAATATCTATATATATAACATTATTAAAGTACAGCCGAGGGTGCATTGCCAAGATATGACACTATACCAATGACAGCATTTGTTACTCAAACATCATTTGAAATATCAAGCTGATATGACTCAACAGTGATTTGTATCTTTTACACATTTCTAAGTAAATGACTGACAAATGAAGATTGACCTGTTTGTGGTTTATGTTCACCAAATTCATTTGTTTGATCTTCTGCTCTGTTATCTGTCACATCTGCAGCCTCTTTGAAAAGTTCAGGCGTAAATATTACACCAAACATGACTAAAGTCTTCAGAGAAACTTGGGGAAACTCACATTCAGATTTTTTTTTTACTTGGGTTTTCTCTGCTGTTATTTCTGCCCTCTTGTAAAAACAGAAATGGTTGCTGAGGGGACTGAACTAATGAGACAGATATCTCAGATTAACGTTCCATAAACTGTGTGCCAAATGTAAGCAAAGCTACTCAAGAGTTGATATAACAGATCTCAAAGAAGTGCTCATTCATAGCAAACTCACAATCTAACGTAGACGTGGAAAACGCTTTATTTTTATTCTAGCTAACCTGCCATGTACTTTTTAGTAGAGGCACAGAAATGATTCAGAATTAGTTATATTTAGCCTGACTATCTATTCTTCTATATAGATCAAATACATTACAGATGATATATTGATGTGGGATTTCCACTGCGAGTATCACACTTCAGATCATTCTTAAATATGCTGACAAAACATTAAATGTTTCAAACATAACGTCCCTCAATTAATTTATCCTAAGTAAAGTTGTGGAAATGTTGCCACGTATCCCAGTGTACTGGCCAAAGACTGGGAAACACCCGGATCAGGTCAGTCATAATGGCTAATATGAAATTTGAGTTGGTTACACTTTCTATAAATTGACATTGTTACGGTATAATTACACGAATGAATAACATAAATGACATTTACTTACTATAAGGTTAATGTTTGGTTTAGGGTAAGTTGCTTGTAATTATGCATTACTTAATGTTATTACAATGTCAGGACCCACTTTATATTAAGTGGCCTTAACTATTATGTACTTACATTTTAAATAATAATTTAGTACAATGTACTTATTGTGTACATACATGTTTTTACATTGTACTTATATTTAAAAAAACTACATGTAATTACATCTGTATTTAATTTCTGTAATTACATTTATAATTACACTGTTGACCCATACCTTACACCTTAATCCACCCTTAAACTTACCCATACCTCCAACCCTCTCCCTAACCTTACCCCTATCCCACCTCAATAGCAGCAAACGTGTTTTACAATACAATATGAACACAATAAGTACATTGTACTTATTTTTTTATGTAAGTACATAGTAGTTAAGGCCACCTAATATAAAGTGGGACCCAATGTTATATTATAAATAAAGTGGTACGTTTGGCGTAAATCAAATACAGCATTTCAGGAAAGGAACCTCATACCAACTGTAAAATATGGAGGTGGAAGTGTCCTGATTTGGGGGTGTTTTGCTGCAGCAGGACCTGGCCAGCTCACCATCATAGAATCAACTATGAATTCTTCTGTGTATCAGGAGGTTTTTGAGGAACATGTGAGACCATCCGTAAAAAAATTAAAGCTGAAGTGGAATTGGATCCTGCAACAGGACAATGACCCAAAACATACCAGTAAATCCACCAAGAACTGGCTGAAAACGAAGAAATGGAGAGTACTGGAATGGCCGAGTCAAAGCCCAGATCTGAATCCCATTGAGATGCTGTGGGCTGACTTGAAACGTGCTGTACATGCAAGAAACCCATCAAATATCTCACAACTGAAACAATTTTGCATTGAGGAGTGGGGCAAACTTTCCTCAGACCGATGCCAGAGACTGGTAGATGGCTAGAAAGAAGCGTCTCACTGAAGTGATTTCAGCCAAAATTGGGGAACAATTTGTAAATCTTTTGTTTAATGAGTAAATCTAGGTCAGTTTTTGTTGTTTACTTGCAATTAAATAACTTTCTTTTCCACACAAAAATAAAAACAAGATGAAAACCAGTGATATGTAAATATTTCTTAATAACAGAAAATAATTTGTGTAAATGACTGTAAATGTAAATGACTATCTATATATATATATATATAATTTGATAGTTTTTGTTTGTTTAATTGGTGCAATTATTCTAAAATAATAATAAAAATTTAATTTATATATCATAATTTTTTGTCAATGTTATCAATGTTTTTGAAAAATGAGATCACCAAAAGGTGTAGAAACGCACTTCCAAGGTCAAAGTTCAGCATAGGAAGAAGCTGTTTAAATGTGATTCTGGTGAATGGTGATTGATTTTTATTTTTTTTTTGTTTTAAAGATGACCCGTTACAGGACTTCAGGAGTCCATCTTCTCGTTTGTCTTTGTTAGAGGAGTTACAGCCAATAAAAGAGCTCCTAATAGGATCAAACTACACATTGGGCAGAGAAGAGCTCAAACTGATTGACTGTTGAAGTGGTGACTTGGATTATAGAGGATTACTACTCTCAAACAGTTATTAGGTTTAAGGTCAAGAGATTAACATCTCACTGGAATTGTTTTTATGACAACGGAAATCTTGACTACGGTCACTAAACATTCAAAATTGTTTGTAATATCAATGTGTGCTAAAATATGCTGTTTTAGAATGGCAGAATGTGTTCAAAGATATCCATCCTTGCTTTTGATGTGAGCACATCACATGACCTGCTGACAGTGCACGCAACTTGATTTTAGCCATCAATATGGATCCTTTGTTATCTGTTAAAATGACAGAAATCACTTTGAAATATTATCACTCAATGTTCTAGTTAATTATTTTTTTTATTAAGGTTTATTAAGGTATATAGCTTATCTGTAACATTGTGGTGGAGATAATAAAATTTTGGGTGTTCTTCATGGTCTATTGTATGTAATGTCAAATTCAAAAACGTTAATTCATGCGTTCATGACCTCAAGGTTAGATTATTGTAATGCTTTATCGGGTGGTTGCTCTGAATGCTTAATAAATAAACTCCAGCTGGAGTTTTGGACCCTTGCCACTGTCGCCTTTGGCTTGCTTAGTTGGGGACGCTTGGCTGATTGCACAGACACTATTGGAAGAGAGCTGAACTGGATGATGACATCACTGAATCATCAATGAACTGACTTTAGCTGGAAAAATTACTCTTTGTTATTGTCCTCTTGCATTATTGACAATGTAAAACTGCTTTGACAATATGTATTGTATAAGACGCTATATAAAAAAGGTGACTTGACTGTTGTAGTAAATTGTTAATGCTTTTACAAATGTCCTTTTTTTGTACTTTTTTATATTTTTAGTGGTTTAAGGGTGAGTAGAGTAATATCACCTTATAGTATTTATTTTTAAATGCTTATTATTGCATTTCAGAGCAAATCTTTGGTTGATTACAGTTTAACGGAAGTTAGTCCAATTAATAATGCAAAGCATGGATAGAAAGTATGATCTGTTTATAGTACATGTAGCCTGTTTATTTTGCATGCTATCAAATGGATTACACATTGAAGAGTTGTACATTCGACTGTAGGCACATGCTAAGTATTCATGTCAAAACTGAAGTATGGTTTGAACAACTCTTGAAAAAAATGTGCTCTAGGTAGAGTGCAGCTACAATTATGTCCAGTGCATTTACAGTGCACTAGATGGAACCGAATGTGGAAACAAGTATAGCTAGACATTTACTGTTTCTTTGTTTTACAGTCGGTTTAAAACTCACAAAATGTGCTGATGAAACATTTGTATTGATTAGATTCCTTGTTCTGATCAGTAGCGTGTTGACCTCATCGACTTTCATCAAGACACAAGTGACCTCATTTAAAGTCCAACAGAACAGCTGTTCTGGTAAAAGCACAGACAGACACAGTGCTCAGGAACATGAACAGATGATTCGTACAGCAGAGAGACCCATGAGTGCCCAATTGAAGATCGGGGTTGCTGAATAGGGAACACACTTAAGAGCAACCCTGGAATTTTAATGAAGTGGGACCTTGGTGCTACTATAGACAAATAATGAAGGGAACTAAGGGCCAAATAAGGAGGCTGGCTTTGGATGCACTGGTCATTGAATAGAGGCTGAAGAGTCACTTTAAGAGTTGGGTGGACGTCTAATGGCAGTAATGTATGAGAGAAGGTCTGGGCTAATTGTGTCGCACACACAGATGACGCACATTCACCCCATAAACCCTCTTCACCAAATGCCCACTACAAAATATACAGTGTGAGTGTTTGTGTGTGTGTGTGATCACATGACCTTAAGGTCAAATATGCAAAGGTCTGTCAAATAAACCAGCAGACATGGTTTGTGCCTTAAAAAAAAAAAAAAACCCAAAATGAACATTTTAGCCTTTTTATTTCCCTTCCTTAGAAATAACAAATAGAATTTGGGGTAGTGACGTCACTGTCCACCCCATACTGTGCAAATGTCTTCAAATCGGTACCGTTTGTTTGTGCTATTTTGTAGCATAGAAGGAAACACCATAACGTATTCCATTCTTTAGAATTTACTCAAATTTCTGGAGAAAAAGTGACATAACGCAAGCCATTCTCCATCCATCTTGTCTACATACACGCACTTTTGTGCTCACTGTGCTGGTTTCTGTCAATGTGTTTTTTCTTTAAATATGGGATTTAGTATTTTAGAACTCTGCTTGATAACGTAATGTTTTCTTTCTTTCTTTCTTTCTTTCTTTCTTTCTTTCTTTCTTTCTTTCTTTCACTCTAATATAATCCCAAATGCACTCTTAAATCTTATCTGTAATGTACTGTAACTTCTCTGGCTGTACTTATACTGTAATCTGAATTATGTTGGATTTTGTCCTATAAAAATGAGGGGAAAATATAATTGTGTATCATCCTAAGTTTTGTGAATACTTTTAACAGTCAATAGCCATTTAAAGTGTTTCTGTCACTTAAATAAATAAATAAATAAATATATAGTGTGACGGGAGGAGCACAAGACAGACACAGTGGGCGTGGCGTCAGGCCTCGGAGAGGCTTTTATTAACAGAAATCAAATAAAACAGGGGATAAAAGTGGCCAAAGGTGAAGAGTGTCCAAAATAAACAGGGAATCTGGTGTCCTCGTCGTGCTGCGGGGTTCGTGTGGGTCGGGCAGTGTTCATAGAGGAAGGGTCCAGGTAAGGGGCGGAGTCCGGCGGCCGCACGCGCTCCCCTCTTCGGTCCGGGGCGCGAGGGGCTGCGGCTTCCTCTAGCTGCCGCATCTCTCTCGTTGGCCGCGGCGCTGGCAGGGGATGGACGGCCCGGCATCCTGGCCCGACGGCCGTTTAAACGGGTGGGGTTCCCATCCGGATTGCGTGTCCGGCAGCTCACGTCTCTTGTGGCGCGGGAGTCCCTCAACGCACCCTCCCTGGACCTACAAGGACACCAGTGTGCATGCACGGGGAAGAGACCGGTCTCCCGAGGAGAGGCGCGTTGGGCTTTTAAACAGCGCCGGTGTTGAGGCTCCATTTCCTTCAGGTGTGCCCCATCACACGCCGCCAGCCCTGACTCGTCCAGCGCCCCTCCTCTCACACACCCACTCCAGTCGGGAGCCTGGTGAAGGGCGGCGATTTAGGACGGGGTGCCGGTGACAATCAGGGAGGAGGCAGCTGACTCGTCACCAGGGCCGCATTAAGACTATAAGGGGCCCCTGGGCTTTACCTCTTGAGGGGCCCTTCCAGGGCTCGACAATAAGGACTGTCCGATTGCCCGAGACTAGTGTGAATGACGCTCGGGACAGTAGACGGGACGGTCACTTGCCCAATCGGGCCAGTGCTGTAGGGTGTTCGTTATATGTAGTCTATGATATCGTAATTGTTGATTTAACGATCTGATATTATCGAGTATGCATCTCACTTTACAAAAAACATACAAAAACACACCCATTCTGTGCACGCATGCACTACGTGACATAGT
Source organism: Carassius carassius (assembly GCF_963082965.1). NCBI lineage: Eukaryota > Metazoa > Chordata > Actinopteri > Cypriniformes > Cyprinidae > Carassius > Carassius carassius. The sequence goes on along the minus strand of NC_081758.1, from coordinate 6,635,053 downwards.
CTAGTAGGTTATACTTGTGCACGTGATTTAGTCTTAAGGCCTCAGAATTCAAATATGCCCCTGTATATATTTCATATTCATATATATTAATATCTATGTTAACCAATATTACACAAAGAGTGCCGTTTTTCTCCAAATATTAGCATGATTACAAATGTGATGATTTTATTCAGCGTACAGTTTAATAAACAAGAACTTAATATCAAGTGACTTACATTTTAGACACCAAATCGTCTGTTTCGCTGTATTTCGCCATTGAAAAATTATTATAATCCACAGCTTTAATGTGGTTCTTTCATTTTAATTTAATTTTTTCCTTTTTCTTTCATTGGATTAACATTACAGCAGCTAGTAGCTAAATTAGGCGCGGTCACTTTAAGAGACAATGAATGCATCCAATATAATACATATACGATTTTTTTTTCTCAACTTTTTACTTTCATATAAGACATATATATATATATATATATATATATATATATATATATATATATATATTTTTATTTATTTTTTATTTTTTTTATGTATATGTCGGTACAAGAGCAAAAACAGACAAATTTGGCGTTCAAGTGTTTTGAAACGCCTCTCTCGGCGTGAGCCTGAACAGCAGAACACCGCGGTGTTGAATTGGGCTCTTACACACCATTTTCTGTTTGTTTAAACTGCGATTTGTTCGTTTAGGTGCAGGAGGAACTTAAAGGAGAAATTCGCAAAGGAGAGCTCGGTTCAGTGTTGCTGTCTGTGAGACGCGGCTCTCTCTCCGCGTGCGCACCGAACACAGCATGCGAGTAACCAGCAACTCTATTGGGCTTTTCCGCGTCTTGTGTTTTAATGCTTTAAAGTATTTTGAATGGTTAAATTGGCAGGTGGCAAGGCTTAATAGCACATGAAAATTATCCACTTTCGTGACGACAGGCAGCAGCGTTCTGTCAACTGTCTTGAGCGTCTTTTTAGACTAGCTTCAGCCAGACAGTTGAGATCGCCGGGCCCCCCCCCCCCCTCGGCCGTGGGCCCCTATAATCGTCACCACCTTTCACCCCACTAGCGACGGACCTGCGAGCAGGACTTGCAAGTAGGGCTGTGAATCTTTGGCAAGGCAGCGATTCGATTTGATTACGATTCATAGGTTTTCGATTCGATTCAAGAACGATATTTGCAAATTTAGAACGATTCAATTAGATTCGATTCACAATTAAATTCGATTCGATTCGATTATAACGATTCGATTCTGCATTCTTTAAGTGCATTCATGGGACTATTTAAATGCTTCTACTAAATTCTTTAAATGCTTAGTCAGGGGGCAAATTACAGTAGCATTTATGGAACCATAGGTTATAAAAAAAAAAACTTTTATCCATTGTTAAATGATAGTTTAATGATGTGACATGGCATACGTAAAAAATGTATGTAAGCCAAGTTTTTAAAAAAGAGTTTAAAGAGTAATATGTATAAGCTAACATTGTGTCACACCAGGGGCGTAGCCATAATTTCAGAAGTGACAGAAATGTCAAATACAATCATTTTATGTATGTAGCCTATATAATATTAATAATAATAATAATTATAATTATCTTCTTTTTTAATTACTTTTAATTAGCTGTAATAAATCAAATACACTGCTGGACAATAATCAATCATTTGTAATCGATATTTTTTTCCTAATGGCAATTTTATGATTGTTTTATATACTAGGCTACATTTAATTAGCAATTATTTAAATTTTCTGCACAGAATAAGGTAGAAATATATACTTTATAGTTTCTGTACTGTAATAAATGTCAATTAGCACTGCATCATTCATAAATTGTTTGTGGGTTTCATCAGTTCATTCTGCTTTTATTCAGTTTAGCTGCAGATATAGCCTGGCACGTGTATGAGAGCGAGATCGCTTCTCTTTCAGTGTGAAAACGTCTTCATCTCTATTTAACTTTTCCTCTCCATCAGCGAATGATTCTGAGAGAAAATGCGCCAGATGTCTGTTTGCTAATGAAACAAACGCTAGGCTACTTTCATGCATATTATCAGATAAATCTCGTGCTCTTATTTTAAGGTCGTTGTTAATGCTGTGGTAAATTTTAAAAGTTTCCTTCGTATATTCGGTTCAATCCGCATTGTTTAAACACATTTATAATTCAGTGGAACTGTGGTATGATTTAGACACTTACATTTCTGCTCCGTCCATGCAATAAATACAGCTGTCGACGGCTCCGGTAACTCCATCGGTAAGATGCAGAGAGCCATTGACAAACTACAGAAAAGTAAAACTACTTCACGTTAGCATTACTGGACACGAGTCATATAGATCACACGTCAGCTGCGTCAGAGACGAACGGAGCGCGGGCGCAATCCTGTGACAGTCTCAGGCGGTAAACAGTGGAGTGCGTGAAGGACAGATAAGAGGCACGATTCATGAACACTCTTCAAGGTCTCCATTAATTCGTGCGTGTAGTAATTTAATGTGTATACATTTTGAAAGCATTGAATCGCTATAGAAATCGGGATTCATTTGATTCTTAGCATTTTGAATCGATTACTGTCCAAGATCGGCGATTCACGATTCAAAAATCATGTTTCAAGATCGATGCATATGAATCGACACGGTTTGTAATCAATGCATCGAGAAAACGAGTGAATCGTTACACCCCTACTTGCAAGGCACGTGCATTCAAAGCAAAGCGATAAAGCGTAATTTTAAATGCACAGCCAACGAAGTATAAAATCCGATTACAATATTTTCCGGCATCATCGGGGCCCTCCCCCAGCCCGGGGCCCTGGGCTTAAGCCCAGGTAAGCCTGTGCATTAATGCAGCCCAGCTCGTCACATTCCCCCTCCCATGCGACATCCCCGTCATCAGGGCGCCGCCCACACGGGAGTGCTACCATCCTCAACCAGGGACGGGGAGCAGCTGTGACCGATCAGCCGGTGACGAGGATGTGCAGGTGCTCTCTGTTGGTTGCCAGGGCGACGCTGATTACTCTGGGAGCGCCCGTCACAATAGAGAGAGAGAGAGAGAGAGAGAAAGAGATTTTTGATTTTTACAATCGATTTATTATAATATTTGTTTACATAACACTTTACACACACTTAAAAATAAACATATATATATATATAGAGAGAGAGAGAGAGAGAGAGAGAGAGAGATTTGATTTTGACAATGATTTATTATAATATTTGTTTACATAAATAACATTTTACACACACTTAAAAAATAAATAAATAATTAATTAATTAATTAATTATTTAATTAATTAATAAAATTACATTAAATCTCTTGCAAATACAATTTCTTCATTTTCAACTGAAACCAGAACATACAACACCATTGAGTTTCAAAAGCTTTTAACGTACTCATCAATTTATGAAAATTAAAATCAATAAGAATTCTTGATTTTACCATATTTTTAAAAACTAATACAACATCTTGTCCTGACTTCTCTTCTATCTTATTTCTACTAGTGATATAGACAGCATATTTTGCTTGTCCCACATTAAAATTGGTGACTTGACAATTGAACTTTTGTTTTGAACTGTAAAAAAAACCCAAAATATAGTCTTGTTTTGAAAAACTAGTATTAAAATAATCTAAAAAAAAAAACACTTAATAAATCAAAAAGAGGGTTTAGTCGCTTACAATACATGAAACAATGAAAAATAGTCTCTCGTTCTAAACAAAAAGGACATTTGTCACTTACAGTGGGGTTTAAAATAGACACAAATGCATAATACAAATCACCAATATTCTTTTTTAATGGTGGTTTGTAAAGTGCTCGCCAAACAGGCGAGTTTCAGAATTGATTCCTAATTTTTTTCCTAATTCCGAATTTTTCTCTCCATACTGTATCTGTTTTAGTACTTAAATTTTGCTGATGAGTAACTTTTACAATGCATTTATATAATATTTTCCCTTCTACTGTACAAAAATCAATATAATCATTACTTCCAAAATTTAACAGGGGGCTAGTAAAACAAGACTCATCTATAACAGGGAAAATTTCAAAATCAGGAAAAAGATCTTTACTATCAGGGCTTAAAGTCCCTGCACCAAACTCTTGTAAAAGTGTCTTCTCTTCATCAGTTAAAATCATAGTTAATTTTTCAAGATATTTTTTTACAAACCGTATTGATCAAACTCCTAATAGGATAGCAACTTTTTCAGCTCTCAGTAAATTATAACCTGATTAATTTATAATGTTTTTTATCACATAATAAATCTGTTAAGCCAGGAAAATCTTCTGCCGAAGTATCAAACCTTGCTCCAAATACAACTGGTTCTTCCAACAACCAATGAAGAGAAGTTGCTGGTTCCATCCAGCGATCTTTAAAGAAACCCCACACTTTGAACAGATTTTGATAAAAAAGGAGGAATTCCAATAAAAGTCAATCTTTTATGATCCACTAGAAACAATGTTAAATGCACTTCCATATTGCCCACTCTTCTCAAGATACTTAAAGCCAATGGTCTCCACACCAGTGAATAAGGTCCCATCATAAGTTTCTGTATATATTGGAGACGGTAAGTGGCTCTTCTGCAAGCAAGATTTACAAGACCTTGACCTCCTTATCTTTGGGCAAAAACAGAATGCTTTGAGGAGTCCAATGATACTTGTCCCAAAAAAAGTTCACCAGTTCTCTTTGAATATTAACAAGAAGTCCGTTTGGAGAGTCAACACAAGCAAGTTTATGCCATAATTAAGATGCCACAAGATTATTAATTATAAGAATACGTCCTCTATAAGATATCTGAGGCAGCAACCATTTTCACTTTTCCAGTCGACCTTTTATTTTCTCTATTAAACCTTCCCAATTTTTCCTAATAAAGCTTTCATTTCCTAGATAGACACCACGGTATTTTAAACCTCCTCTTTTCCAAATCAGTCCTCCAGGTAAAGCAGGATGATCTCCAATCCAATTTCCCACTACTATAGCTTCACTTTTCTTCTAATTTACTTTGCCACAGGAAACTAGTTTAAAATCATTTAAATTTTTTTCCAGCTTAATAACATCTTCCTTATCATTTACAAAAACAATAACATCATCAGCATATGCGGAAAGGTGTAAAGAATTATTACAATCAGGAAACATCAAACCTTTTAAATGAGCTCGTAATTTTTGAAGTAAGGTTTCGATTGCCAGGGAGTACAACATACCAGACATAGGACATCCCTGCCTGACCCCCCTTTCAACTTTAAAAGGAGCAATGTTACAGTACACAGCCTTTATCATTGATATAAAAGTATGGTTAAACCCAAAAGCCTCTAAAGTACTCCATAGAAACAAATGTTTAACTCTGTCGAATGCTTTCTCTTGGTCAAGAGAAATCATTCCAGAGTTAATTCCCAGGAGTTTGTTAATTCCCAGGAGTTTGTTAATTCCCAGGAGTTTAGAAGCATCAAAAACATCTCTTATTAAATAAATATTATCAAAAATAAAACTGTTGGGAATACAGTAAGTCTGATCACAGTGTATCAATTTGCTTATAATTTTACTAAGTCTCATAGCTAAAGTTTTGGACAAAATTTTGTACTCTGAACATAATAGTGAAACAGGGCGCCAATTGCCGATACACTGAAGATCCCCTTTTTTGGGTAACAGTGTAATGACTGCTCTTCTGCAGCTTAGAGGCAATAGTCCTCTTTTCAGACTGTCATTAAAAACTGTCAGCAGATCTTCTCCTATGACGGGCCATAGAGTCTTATAGAACTCAACAGGCAGCCCATCAATTCCTGGAGATTTACCATTGTCCAAGCTCATCATGGCAGCAAAAGCTCTTTCAGTGACAATATCTGTTGTAGATCATTGTTGGACTCTTCATCCACCTTTGGCAGTCCTTCAAGAAAATGATCAGCCTCTGCACCCCATTTCCTCAGTTCAGATTTATAAAGGTCAGGAAAAAACTCTACAGCACAGCAACGTATGTCAGCAGGCTCCGTTAGTTCTTGTCCTGTAGCTGAGCGTAAAGTATGGATCATTTTACTTTGACCTTTTGTAATTTCCAAATTAAAAAATAATTTTGAGGGAGCGTCCATTTGTGCCACAGTTTGAAACCATGAATGGACTAAAGCTCCCTGTGCTTTAACCCCCATCAGGTCTACCAAAATAGATTTCTTTTCTTCCAGATCATCAATATGTTTTCTGTTGTTTTTTTTATGCTAATAAATCCTGTAAAACAGTAAGTTCTGTCTCTAAAATCTTCATTGACTGGGCTAGGTTTCCAGTAACATTAAGAGTGTACTTTTGACAAAAATCTTTAATAAGAACTTTTCCACAATCCCACCATTGCGATAAAGATACATAAAAAAGTTTCTGCTGCTTAAAACTTTCCTACAAAAAAACTAAAATTTTCATTATCATTCATTATCATTCAGCAATGAAGTATTACAATTCCATTGAGCACTCTTGTACTTAACACATTTAACTAAAACACTACATAGAACTAAACTGTGGTCAGAAAAACCCACTGGAATAATTTTACAGAACTTAAAAAGATTACTTTGATGTTGAACACTATATATTCTGTCAAGCCTTGCTAAGGATATAGAATTTTCAGTACTATAAGCTCAAGTGTACTGTCTAACATCTTGATTCATTTTTCTCCAAATATCACATAAATCATGTGCTTCAATTAATTGTATAAGTATTTTCTGAGAAGCAGCATGTGGTTCTATATGATTTCTATCTAGCTTAGAATTAGCGGTACAATTAAAATCTCAACCTATAAATAACATATCCTCTGGATTTAAATCTTTCAAGACAGCATCCACCTTATCAAAAATCAAAACTCTTTATAACCCCTTTGTAGGAGCATATAAATTCAGAAGCACCATGGTGACTTTCTCATATTTTACTTTGATCTTTAACAAATGACCACCAATTATTTCCTCAACTTCACAAGACTAAGGTAAAAAGTGTTTTGAAAACAAAACAGCAACACCTCCACTAACAGAGGATTTATGACTTAGGACAATCTGTCCATCCCATTCTCTTCTCCAGTCGGTCTCATTTTTAAAATCACTGTGTGTTTCTTGTAAAAAAACATTATCAATTTGCTTTTGTCTACTAAATTTATATAACATCATTCTTTTATAACCATCTCTGGCTGCATTTAAATGTAAAGTTCTAATTTTAAAATTTGTCATATTTATTTTAGAGACAAAAAAAAGAAAGAAAAGAGTTGCCAAAAAAAAAAAAATTGGGGCAAAATTTTAGAAGTTGACAACTTCATCTTTATTACATTTTTTTTAGTTTGTTGACCAATTTTCTAAGACGATAAATCTCCACACCTTGAAAAGCTCCCTCTTTTATTAGATACCTTACATCATTAATGAATTGCTTACTATCAGGGAAGAAATCTTCTACTTGCACTCCTTTTACCCCTTTTGTTTCTTGCAGAAATTTGATAATATCATTAGCACTATACAAACAGATCAAGGTTTCATTTTAGGAACTTAGAGACAGATTTGAACACTAAGACATATTGGAATCGGAGGAAACTCCATCATTATCTGATGCCACATTCTCATCACCACCCTCATCTTTCTTTACTTGTTTAAGTAACTTTTCTTTTCCACCACTTTTTTTGTTTCTTTTAACTGGGATCTTGAAAACATCATGCCGCTTTGGACAACGTCATTTGCCTTCTCAATTGATAAAAAAAAATAAATAAATTCCACTATTCACTCGCGATGCCGAGACAATATGATCATGTCCCACAATCTCTCCCATGGCTAAACAAACCTGCTCCACGTTAATCTTAGACTCCACCTTCACTCCATGTCGGCAGGTTAAATCTTTAAAACTCATTGTGTTGTGGTTCGTCATGCCTCCCAGCACAACGCTGGTTGCAGACGGAAAAAAAACACCTTTAAACTCTAACCGATCCAAAAACAACAACACATAAAACAAACACACAGCTCCAAATACAAAGCACAATGCAGTCACCCTCACCATGCTCAGTTCATGCACTCCGACAGAGAAAGAAAGAGAGAGATCTCAAATTCCCCCACCAACCCGAAAAAGAAAGAAAGAAAAAAAAGAAAAGAAAGAAAAGAGAAGAAAACAAACGTTTTTGCCACAGCGGGCAAAAACACCACTCACACTCACCACGCGCTCTCCAGATTCGCTCAACAGACGCCCACGCATGCGCACGAGAGAGAGAGAGAGAGGGAGAGAGAGAGAAAAGCCATTCTCTTAGTAATGGAGGCTTGTCCACACGCAGCGGCTTCTCTCTGTCCCGACAGAATGGTGTTTTCGTGTTTTTTGTCCTGTGAGTCGCAGTGTTTTTGTACGTCCTCATTGCATCTACCTTTCTTTAACCTGTTAGCCAGCACCCCCCATTATAGGAATCACAGCTGAAAGTGCTCTACCAAACTTATAATTGTAACAGTTTCCTACTTCAGTGTGTTACAAACATAATTTTGGTGTCTTTTGAAAGAAGACCCTTTGGGATTTGATAATGCTCAAAAATATTAAAAGTTATAGACACTGAAGTGCCTTGAAAATTTTTTTTACCACACTTAAATATTTTTTTATTTGATATGAAAATACATCAAATGATACCTGGAGCAATCTAAAAAAAGTAATGGGTTGAAAGTCACATGTCTCATGAGTTTCTATTTCAAATCTGAATAAGATATAATATTATGAGACTATGTCTACACCCCCCAAATATATATATATATAAAAAATACCAACAGTATTGATGTTACAGATATGGTGTGTGCTAAACGTAAGCACAAAGTGCTCGAGGAGGATAGTGATCAAAATGAGGAGTTTACTGGATGACGACGGAGAATACAGACTATACACAACACCACATTAACTTCACAATAGGTTAAGATACAAATACATTAAGTTACATTCACATTCAGATGCACATTCAATCACGGACCAAGAAGAACTAAACAGACAGGGTATTTAAACACACAGGAGGTAATGAGGGAACTGGAGACAGGTGGGGAATAATCAGTTAACAAAACAAGAACAGGAAGACCAAATAAGGAAACGGAAAGTTCATAAACGTAACAGTTCGCCCCCTCCCGGAACGGTGCATCCTCGCACCGCAAGAGGAATACCAGCGGAAGGAGGGTGGGGGTTCTGGAGGCGGGCATGGGGCAGGCAAGGGGCAGGCGAAGAGGGAGCCAGGAGGTAGGAACCAGGGCGGAGTGGATGGAGGGAGGAGCCCGGAGCAGGAGGAGCCAGATGGTCCTCCAGAGACCAGCCAGGACGTAGATCCATGGTGGAGTCGACGGCGGGAGGAGCCATGGTGGAGAATGGGCCGACGACACCAGGGGGCCGACAGGTGGAGACTGCACCGGTGGGTGAGGAGCCCAGGATGGAGCAGCACAGCCGCAGAGCCAGGGTGACGTCGATGATCCGGAGGGCCTAGGTGGAGCAGAAGGCACAGGCGACCAAGGCGGAGGCGGGGTCCTGGAAGACCACTGTGGAGCCGGAGTGACTGAGGATGAAGGTGGAACCAGAGGGAAGGAGGAGCCTGACAGAGCCGGAGGGATGGAGTGACGAGGTGAAGCCAGAGGAGTGGAGTCCCGAGGCGGTCGACGACTGACCAAGGTGGAGCCGGAGGGACGAGGGAGCCCGGTGGAGCAGGTGGGATGCCAGGCCACGGTGGAGACGAGGGAGCTAAGAGCCAAGGCGGAGCCGCTGGGTCGAAAGACCGAGGAGGACTCCAGGGCTCAGAGGCTGGAGGCGGAGACAGGGCCTTAACACGCCAAGGCGGAGCTGGAGACTGGCAGTCCAGCGGCGAACCATCGCGCCCAGATGGCGCAGACTGAGGGTGAGCTGCGGGACTGACTGGCACCAGCAGAGATGACGTCGAGGAACTGGCTGGTCTAGGAGGAGGAGAGAGACGAAGGATGGGAGGAAACACAGGAGGATCGGGGCTGGATGGAACCAGCGGAAGTGGAGCACAGGGACTGGCAGGTCTAGGAGGAGGTGGGAGAGGGAGGCTGGGAGGGAACACAGGAGACACAGGAAATTCAGAGCTGGGCGGAACCAGCGGAGACACAGGAAATTCAGAGCTGGGCGGAACCAGCGGAGACACAGGAAATTCAGGGCTGGGCGGAACCAGTGGAGAAACAGAAAACTCAGGGCTGGGCGGAACCAGCAGAGGAACAGAAAACTCAGGGCTGGGCGGAACCAGCGGAGGAACAGAAAACTCAGGGCTTGGCAGAACCAGCGGAGAAACTGAAAATTTAGGGCTGGGCAGAACCAGTGGAAATGGAGCAGAGGAACTGACTGGAAGGGGTAGGAGTGGGAGACTGAGAGGGTATACAAGGGGATCAGGGCTGGATGGAACCAGCGGAGAAAGAGAAAATTCAGGGCATACCTCCGTAGACCAGTCCATAAGATCCAATAGTTGCACCATATAATTTCCCGAGACCGCAAACAGCTCACCCTCAGTCGCGGAAGTGTGGGCAGGGCGTTCCTCCACGCCCTCGATCTCCACTAAGACTCCCACGATGCACGGTGTTGCTGGCTCACACACCTGGTCTGTCGCGCTCTCGAGGTCCTTTACCCTGTCGGTGATTGGTTTGGGCTCTGCAGCTGCGTTGGGCTCTGGCTCCGTGCGGCTTGATGGTGGCTGGCTGGTCTCTGGGTCGCGAGTGGGACTGGAGATATCCTCTTCGGCGGTGCAGATGGTCCATGAAGATCCATTTTTCTCCAGCACCCACTCCACGAAAGCGACGAAATCCTCTCGGGGACCGTTCGCTGGTAGGTGTGCCTTACACCGCTCGCTCAGGCCGGTGTAGTAGATATTGGAGAGCGAGCGGTCGGGGAAGTGGGTAAGGCACGCCAGATCGAGTCCCTGGTATGGTCCTCCAGCGAACGGTCCAGTTGCTCCAGGCATAGGAGACAGACTGCTGGAATGGCCATTTCGGGAGAGGGAAAAAAATAAAAAACCAAAAAGTAAGAAAAACACCGCTAACTAAATTATACTGTTTGGTCCGTGATTCTGTTACAGATATGGTGTGTGCTAAATGTAAGACAAAGTGCTCGAGGAGGATAGTGATCAAAATGAGGAGTTTACTGGATGACGACGGAGAATACAGACTATACACAACACTACATTAACTTCACAATAGGTTAAGATACAAATACATTAAGTTACATTCACATTCAGATGCACATTCAATCACGGACCAAGAAGAACTAAACAGACAGGGTATTTAAACACACAGGAGGTAATGAGGAAACTGGAGACAGGTGGGGAATAATCAATTAACAAAACAAGAACAGGAAGACCAAATAAGGAAACGGAAAGTTCATAAACGTAACAATTGAAGGCTTCTACAAACTATTTAGTCATTAAACATACCACTGCATAGATTTTTCCACTATAAAACACTAGACAGAAACTTAGACATCATATAAGTGATTTCTTTGAGCACTAGAAAAATACAATAAGAATATTTGAGTAAGAAAAATAAGAATAACAAAAAAAAAAAAAAAAGATTTAACTTTGTTTGCCAGTTATAGAAAATCCTGAGATTGCTAGAAATGCAGCATTTACAATGAATTACGATGCAAATAAGTGCTGATGTGCTGATGGCCACTTATACAGATGGTATTAACACAAATGCGCCATACAGTAAATAATCCACTCTCTCTATTCATATAGACGCGTTCACTTTGATAGCCGTGATCATACAGTAATAGCGTGCTGATTTGGGCTGATTTGCACTCAAACAGATGGTAATCATGCAGATACATTCACATTCAACATAAAACACACTCTCACATATATAAAAACTGGTGAAAAATAAAATAAACAAAGAAAAAGGCGATGGCTATAAGTTCCACCTCCATCAGCTGACAGGTGCGTCAGAGCACGTCACGAGGGAGTGCCAAAATGAAAATATACTATCTTTCGCCTATCTTTCATTCATTCTTTTTTCCGGTGGATTGTCTCGTTCTGTTTGTGACACTGTACGCTGCAAAACCATGCCGTTTTTTTACTACCAAGATGCAATATCTGACCGTGAGTTATTCCATAACGGACTCAAACAATGCTGTCGCTGAAGAACTGAAACGTAAACAAAGGAATTATGATCCATATTACAACGTTATTGCTTCGTTGGACTAAACGTGCTCCATGAGATGTCGTTCAGTGGACCCTAACCTTTCTAACAAAACCGGGATTTACAGCTGTGGATGTATTTATGACTCGTTATTACGACGGATCTGGTATGTACAGTGTTTACATTGCTCATGTTTGTATGTGTACTTCTTACACAAATGTAGTAAATACAGTCTTTTTAAGCTCTCCATTGAAAAACAGTGATCTGTCGTCGATGCTTGAGGCTTAGATCTTTATAATGATACATAGTTTGTCAAGATTAAATTTGTCCCGTTTAATTTAATATATTCGTAAACACTCACACGTGCGAGTCTAGGGGCTTTCAGGACGAGGGCGTCGGGGTGCTGGCTAACAGGTTAAGCGGGTATACAGTCATGAGTTTCTGCTGGATGACGGCAAAACCGCATTTTTACAGTTAAACTCCACGCACACGGAACAGCCACGGGATCTCGGACTGCTCTGGAGGCCTACACCATCAGCGACCCCGACTACTGCATCTCGCCCACAGCGGAGGTGCCACAAATGGTGTGAGAGGAAGCTGAAGAGTGGTAAGTGCGGGGTATCCGGGCTAGGCTAACGGCTAACACAAGCCATCTATCCCCACCATCGTACTGGCTAATGTATGCTCTTTGGACAATAAACTGGACTACATCCGATTACTACGGTCAACTCAGAGGACTATAAGAGACTGTTGTGTTTTTGTGTTTATGGAAACATGGCTCAGCAACAGCGTTCCAGACTGTGCTATTCAGATCGACCAGCTTACGTGCTATCGAGTGGACAGTGCTCTTGTCGCAGGAGGAAAAACCTGCGGCGGCGGGCTTTGTGTTTACATCAATGACGCGTGGGGCCGCGATGCTGTTGTGATCTGTTGAACACTGCTCACCCCTGGTGGAGTTTATGATTATTAAGTGCCAGCCGTTCTATCTGCCAAGGGAATATACTGCCATACTGCTCGTTTCGGTTTACATTCCCCCGAACATCAACTGCAACAGGAACGATGCACTAAATGAACTGTACCAGCACATCAGTGAGCAGCAGACAGCACACCCTGATGCTTTTCTCATCATAGCTGGGGATTTCAACCATGTTGACTTAAAGAGTGTGTTTCCAAAAATACACCAACACATACACTTTCCAACATGAGGAAAAAACATTTTAGACTTTGTTTACACTACACAGAGAGGAACTTACAAAGCCCTCCCCCTCTCCCACCTCTGTGGCTCAGACCACATCACTGTCATGCTAATGCCTGCATACAGACCGCTCATTAAAGTCGCCAAACAAGTTCAAAAACAGATTCAAGTGTGGCCGGAAGGTTTGTCAGGTGCTCTTCAAGACTGCTTTGACACAACTGATTGGAATATGTTTAAGCAGGCTGCCACATACAAAAACTCCACTGACCTCCAGGAGATCTCAGAGACTGTCACTGCCTACATCAACAAGTGTATTGATGATGTAACAGTCACAAAAAGCATCACTGTCCGGGCCAACCAGAAGCCGTGTATGACAGGGTAGGTCTACAGACTCCTGAAGACATGGAACGCTGCATTCAGAGCTGGAGATGAGGTGGGCCTGAGAACAGCCAGGGCCAACTGGTCCCACGGCATCAGAGAGGCTAAGAGACAGCACTCCAGGAGGATAGCTTATCAATTCAGTGACAGCAGAGACACACGGAGCCTGTGGCAGGGGATACAGACCATTACGGACTACAAGCCCCCACGACGGACCTGTGACAGCAACATCTCTTTACTGAATGAGCTGAACACCTTCTTCGCTCGCTTTGAGCAACAAAACAGCACCACTGCACAGAAGACTCCACCTCCTCCCGGCGACCAGGTGATGACGCTGACCCCAGATTAACTGTAAAAATGCGGTTTTGCCGTCATCCAGCAGAAACTCATGACTGTATACCCGCTTAACCTGTTAGCCAGCACCCCGACGCCCTCGTCCTGAAAGCCCCTAGACTCGCACGTGTGAGTGTTTACGAATATATTAAATTAAACGGGACAAATTTAATCTTGACAAACTATGTATCATTATAAAGATCTAAGCCTCAAGCATCGACGACAGATCACTGTTTTTCAATGGAGAGCTTAAAAAGACTGTATTTACTACATTTGTGTAAGCAGTACACATACAAACATGAGCAATGTAAACACTGTACATACCAGATCCGTCGTAATAACGAGTCATAAATACATCCACAGCTGTAAATCCCGGTTTAGTTAGAAAGGTTAGGGTCCACTGAACGACATCTCATGGAGCACGTTTAGTCCAACGAAGCAATAACGTTGTAATATGGATCATAATTCCTTTGTTTACGTTTCAGTTCTTCAGCGACAGCATTGTTTGAGTCCGTTATGGAATAACTCACGGTCAGATATTGCATCTTGGTAGTAAAAAAACAGCATGGTTTTGCAGCGTACAGTGTCACAAACAGAACGAGACAATCCACCGGAAAAAAGAATGAATGAAAGATAGGCGAAAGATAGTATATTTTCATTTTGGCACTCCCTCGTGACGTGCTCTGACGCACCTGTCAGCTGATGGAGGTGGAACTTATAGCCATCGCCTTTTTCTTTGTTTATTTTATTTTTCACCAGTTTTTATATATGTGAGAGTGTGTTTTATGTTGAATGTGAATGTATCTGCATGATTACCATCTGTTTGAGTGCAAATCAGCCCAAATCAGCACGCTATTACTGTATGATCACGGCTATCAAAGTGAACGCGTCTATATGAATAGAGAGAGTGGATTATTTACTGTATGGCGCATTTGTGTTAATACCATCTGTATAAGTGGCCATCAGCACATCAGCACTTATTTGCATCGTAATTCATTGTAAATGCTGCATTTCTAGCAATCTCAGGATTTTCTATAACTGGCAAACAAAGTTAAATCTTTTTTTTTTTTTTTTTGTTATTCTTATTTTTCTTACTCAAATATTCTTATTGTATTTTTCTAGTGCTCAAAGAAATCACTTATATGATGTCTAAGTTTCTGTCTAGTGTTTTATAGTGGAAAAATCTATGCAGTGGTATGTTTAATGACTAAATAGTTTGTAGAAGCCTTTAATTGTTATGTTTATGAACTTTCCGTTTCCTTATTTGGTCTTCCTGTTCTTGTTTTGTTAATTGATTATTCCCCACCTGTCTCCAGTTCCCTCATTACCTCCTGTGTGTTTAAATACCCTGTCTGTTTAGTTCTTCTTGGTCCGTGATTGAATGTGCATCTGAATGTGAATGTAACTTAATGTATTTGTATCTTAACCTATTGTGAAGTTAATGTAGTGTTGTGTATAGTCTGTATTCTCCGTCGTCATCCAGTAAACTCCTCATTTTGATCACTATCCTCCTCGAGCACTTTGTCTTACATTTAGCACACACCATATCTGTAACAGAATCACGGACCAAACAGTATAGTTTAGTTAGCGGTGTTTTTCTTTCTTTTTGGTTTTTTATTTTTTTCCCTCTCCCGAAATGGCCATTCCAGCAGTCTGTCTCCTATGCCTGGAGCAACTGGACCGTTCGCTGGAGGACCATACCAGGGACTCGATCTGGCGTGCCTTACCCACTTCCCCGACCGCTCGCTCTCCAATATCTACTACACCGGCCTGAGCGAGCGGTGTAAGGCACACCTACCAGCGAACGGTCCCCGAGAGGATTTCGTCGCTTTCGTGGAGTGGGTGCTGGAGAAAAATGGATCTTCATGGACCATCTGCACCGCCGAAGAGGATATCTCCAGCCCCACTCGCGACCCAGAGACCAGCCAGCCACCATCAAGCCGCACGGAGCCAGAGCCCAACGCAGCTGCAGAGCCTGGTGGTGCAGTGACAACAATGTCTCTCTGAACGTGGAGAAGACGAAGGAGATTGTTGTTGGCTTCAGGAGAGCACACACTCAGCACAGTCCTCTGACCATCAACGGTGCGACTGTGGAGAGAGTGAGCAGCATCAAGTTTCTGGGTGTGCTCATCACAGAGGACCTCTCCTGGACCGACAACACCACAGCACTGGCCGAGAAATCACAACAGCGTCGCTACTTCCTCCGCAAACTGAGGAGAGCCAGAGCCCTGTCCCCAATCATGTACAGTACACCTTCTACAGAGGCAACATCGAGAGCATCCTGTCGAGCTGCATCACTGTGTGGTATGGTGCCTGCAACGCGTCCTGCCGAAAGACTCTGCAACGCATAGTGAGAGCAGCTGAGAAGATCATTGGTGTCTCTCTCCCCTCCCTTCAGGACATTTACGGAACCCGTCTCAATCGCAAAGCCCTCTGCATTACAGGTGATCCCACCCACCTGTCACACAGCTTCTTCAGTCTGATGCCATCAGGGAGGAGACTGCGGAGTCTCCAAGCCAGGACCAGCAGACTGAAGGACAGCTTCTTCCATCAGGCTGTCAGGAAGCTGAACTTGCTCCCGAACTTGAGATTATTACTTTTTGTTTCCTTTCCTTTTATTGAAATAATATTTTATTTTATTTTGACTTGTATAATTAAATATTAATGAGAGATTACGGAAAAAGCACATAATGACATGTATTCCATAAAATGGGAACTGGGTGGCAGTAACCATGAGTAGCGTCACACTGGGTCATTTAGCGATGCGCAGAGCAAGATGAACTCATAATCCAAGTGAATGGAGAATGAGCAACTGTTGTCCTGCGTCACTGATTTCTCTGTAATATTTCTAATATTTCCAGGTTAGTTACACACCTTGTATGTGACTACAAATGTTTATAAGCTAATAGGAATCCCCAGTGATGTGTGCTCTGTAAGCTAAAAGTATGTCAAATGTGTAAACAGTTAAGTTTGACAGTACGCAGGTGAGAAGATGGTAACTTTAATATTACAATGATACAGATTTAGTTTATAAAACTGAGTGCCAAGTTATGAGGCAGATATATTTATTATTGAAGTCTGTGTTCTTATAGTGTAAATGTAATACAGCTTAACTGCAAATGAGAATTATTCTGTTGTATAAAGTGAACACTTATAAAATGTACAATTATTTACAAAATTACTCTTCTGATAAGAGGACAAAGATTACAGGTGTTTAAATGAAGATGTTTAGATATGATTGATGATAGACCAAACATGGGATTTAAAGGGAAAGCGTTTGTTTTTGGTTTCATACAAACTTTAAGTTCATGTTTGGAAAAATATGTGAGGATACATTTATGTGAAAACAGACAGTTGAGGATTATATTACTTCATGTAATCCAAATGTGGATATAACCTGTGCTTCAATGCAAAGCAGACAAAAATAACAGAAAATAATTCATGATTGCAGATACAAAGTTAAAATGAAGTTGAAAATAAAGATAATCCAAGTGAATGGAGAATGAGCAACTGTTGTCCTGCGTCACTGATTTCTCTGTAATATTTCTAATATTTCCAGAGCACTCCTATCAGAGGATTATCTATATATCTGCCAGCGGAGACCTAGCTGGGACCCGCTACAGATTCTTGGGGGCTCGTCCGGGATCCATCGGCGCCACCTATTGGAAAGGGAGCCGAGTGATGACAACGCTGACCAGCAACTAACCCTGTCCAGCCTTGGGGACTGCAAACGTGGACGAGTGGAGGGCTGCGATTCAGAGCCAACTGCACCATCACCGATCTGTGTTGCCAGCTATGAGGGAGACGAAGAGCCATCATGTTGAGTGGTGGGAGGAAAAGCCTAGTGTGGGACATTAGGAAGAGCCTACTCACCTTGACAGCTGAAGAGCTTCTTCGGGTCGCTAGAGCGGTGAATCCAGTGTCAGACATGGACCAGTCAGAGCTTGTGGAGAGAGATCAGGAGGAATGCCACGATCACATCAACTCGTTCATGTACAGTAAGCAGTTACTGTACTTGAAACAGAGGACGAGGGAATGGTTCAGTTGCTGATGTTAAAAGATACTATTGATGAGATAGTAAAATGTCGTGATGTTATGTCATTTCTAAATGTAAAGGGTGATTCTGAGTTACATACTAGGCAGAGTGGTGATAAGCTTGATGATCTTGTTGATTTTTCTGAGGGTTCTGTTACTACCCAAACACACCCTGAAATCCACACAGACACTCACCTGCAGAGTCGACACACACCTACTTGAGTCAGTACTACATTGCCTAGTAGTATTGCCGAACCAGATTCAGGCTCGGTTACAATGTTAAATGTACCTGACACATCGAATGCTGATTTGCTTAAAGCGCTCGCTAGCAACGAGGAGCTTAGCAAGAAACTCATACAGTGTTTACCAGCACATGCGTCGCCATCACAGACACATATGCGTGCATCCTCAGTCCTGTTAAGCCAGCCAGCCAGAAACCCACCAGGTGAGCATGCCTCTCATTCGCCTCGCGAGGGGATGGTGTCATTAAGAAAACTCAGTTACCTTTCACGGAGAGAGTTCAAAGTGCAAGGCGGGCAGATCGGTGACCAATCTTCAGATATCAGCTACAATAATGTCTGTAGGCAAATTGATGATGGAATCAAAGAAGGATTCTCAGACTCAGAGATTGTTCGTGGTGTGCTCAAAATCATAAGACGAGGCATATTCAAAGAGATGTTGATAAACAAGGACGACATGGCAGTGGCTGAACTCAAGGGATTTCTCCAAACTCACCTAAGAGAAAAAAACAGCACAGAGCTATTTCAAGAGTTGATGTGTACGAAACAGGATGAGAACGAGACACCACAGCAGTTTCTCTATCGTTTAATTGGCTTAAAACAATGCATCCTATTGACATCAAGACTGGCTGACACTAACATTAAATATTCTACAGCTACAGTGCAAGATGTTTTCCTACATACCGTGTACCAAGGCTTTGGACACAAACACACTAACATACGCAGAGAGCTCAAACCTTTGTTGACAAACAGTGGGGTCACTGATGAGATGATTCTGCGTCATGTGATGAAAATCACTAGTGAAGAAAACGAGAGAATGAAAAGACTTGGTTCATCCCGCCGACAGACTGTAACAAATGCACACATCGCACAGCTCGAGTCTGATATGGTAAAGACACCTAGCACAAAGTCAGAGTGTAGAGGTAAAACAAACAAAACCAGATCCTCTGAGAGACCTCACGACCAAAGTAGAGGAGCTCACTAGACTGGTTGAGACCATGCAAAAACAAAACCAACAACAGCTGACTCACAAGGGGCGCCAGTACAGTCAAAATAGGACACAATCTAAACGTGGAAAACCCTATGGTTGTCCAAGCTGCGTGGAACAAGACAAACAAGACTGTAAACACTGTTTCACATGTGGGGAGGAAGGACACCATGAAGCAGGCTGTCTAAAGCGACCAAAGAGACAGGGAAACTCCAACCGGGCACTGGAGAGGGACATCTAGTGGCCGGGTCTGGAAATAAGTCCCAACCAGAAAGTGAGGTCATCAATGACAAAACACTCCCCTCCTCACCCTTAACCCCAATAATGACAAGCACATTAAGTCACTGTAACCAAGTAGCTCAGCTCCCTCCCCAGTCACCACTTGTAGCTAAAGCTAGAGCGGTTGCTAGCCTGATTGGGAAAAAGGCCCTAGTTTAGAGCTATCTAAATGGCTTAGCAGTCACTTCTTTGCTCGACTCGGGGTCCCAAGTCAGTATAGTCAGTCGTGCCTGGAAAGAGGAGTACCTACCTGACCTCAGTATTCACTCAGTTTCTGAGATCTTAGGAGAGGAGGAACTGAAGGTTATTGCTGCAAATGGTAGTCTCATTCCCTATGATGGATGGGTAGTTATTACAGTGAACTTGCCAGGGAATTTGGACCCCAACCTGTCCATTAGTGTGCCATTCCTCATCAGCAGCTACCCCATGGATAAACCGTTGATTGGCTTTAATGTTTTGGAAGTGCAAATTTGTGGGAAACCAGAGAGACTGGTGCCAGTACTTGCTAGCCTTCTTAGCAATGCCATATCTGTTCCCAAAGAAACAGCTGAAGCTCTTGTCAACTTTAATGAGACAGCAAAGCCAGTTATGCAGCAGGGACGCTTAAGAACAGGTGCCAAGGATATCGTGCTCCCAGCTGGTCAAGTGTTGTGGGTGAGGTGTCGGGTGCCATCAAACATGGATGCCTCTACCCGATTAGTGTTGTTCGAGACAGATGAAGACAACCTACCGTCTGGACAGTGGGATGCAGGGCCAGGTTTGTTTGAAATCCAGAACCCGATAAAGCCCTATGTCGCCATTCCAATTGGTAATAACACCAATCATGACATCACAATACCACGTAAAACAGCTCTAGGAATCCTGCAGCGTGTTGAAAATGTTGTGGAGGCAGATATCCTGGACAAAACACAGCCTACAGCAACTGTCAGTCTGGTAAACACCACTCAGGTCAGCAATGCAGATCCACCTCTGTGGGACCCACCTGTAAACCTCGACCATCTGGAGGAACAACAGCAAGAGGTTGTTAGAAAGATGCTTCAGGAAGAGCCAAACGTCTTTGCAAGGGATGGAAACGACCTCGGCTGTATCCCAAATCTGCAAATGGTGATCAACCTCAATGACGATGTTCCTGTGCAGAGAGCGTACACATCCATTCCCAAACCACTGTTTAAAGAAGTGAAAGATTACATTCAAGATCTTCTTGTAAAGGGTTGGATAGTGAAATCTAAGTCTGCCTATTCCGCCCCAGTTGTATGTGTGCGGAAGAAGGATGGCACCCTTCGTCTCTGCATAGACTATCGTCTCCTAAATCAAAAAACCATACCTGACAGACATCCACTGCCGCGAATACAGGATTTGATAGACACACTAGGTGGGTACTCAATGTTCAGCATACTGGACCAAGGTAAAGCTTACCACCAAGGGTTTGTGGCAGAAGGGTCACGCCATCTCACTGCCTTCATCACTCCCTGGGGGCTTTACGAATGGGTAAGGATCCCGTTTGGACTTTCTAATGCACCTGCTGCTTTTCAAAGGAGCATGGAGGAGATGTTAGGCTCTCTGAGAGATGAGTACTGTATACCGTACCTAGATGACCTACTGTGCTACTCCAGATCTTTCAGTGACCACGTGGAGGTGATTCGCAAGATCCTCCAAGCACTGCAGCAGCATGGGGTAAAGCTACGGGCAGAAAAGTGTGAGATGTTTCAGAAGGAGGTTCGCTATGTTGGTCGCTTGGTGTCAGCAGAAGGAGTTCGTATTGACCCCAAAGACCTAGAGGCAGTGATGGCTTTAAAAACCAAAATGCCCCAAACAGTTGGTGACCTCCGACAGGTTCTTGGCTTCCTGAGTTATTACCGCTCCTACATACAGGATTTTGCTAAAATAGTGAAGCCATTATATGAGCTGCTCCAAGTTAAGTCCTCCATGGCCCAACCCCTTCCACGTCACTGCAAGTCCAAGGGTCCACAACTCTCATCCAAAACACCCATCATATGGAAGGCTGATCACCAAAGCACCTCGGAAAGGCTTGTCAGTATGTTGACCGACCCCCCAGTCCTTGCATACCCCAACTTCGAGGAGCCATTCGTCCTACACACAGATGCATCGGTGAAAGGGCTCGGCGCAATCCTCTATCAGCGACAGTGTGGAAAAATGCGAGTCATCGGATATGGATCACGAACTCTGACACCTGCTGAAAGGAGCTACCTACTCCACCGTGGAAAGCTCGAGTTCCTTGCTCTGAAGTGGGCAGTGTGTGAGAAATTTAGAGACTATCTCTTCTATGCTCCACACTTCACCATCTACACTGATAACAATCCACTGACTTACGTCATGAGCACTGCGAAACTCAATGCAGTTGGACATCGCTGGGTTGGAGAATTGTCAGAGTTCCACTTCAATATTAAATACAAACCTGGAAAAAACAATATAGACGCGGACACGCTCTCACGCATCCCACTCGATATTGACAATTATGTGGCAAAATGCACAGAGGAGCATTAAAACACCTCCATGACAACATGGGACACGTTGGCACAGAACGTGTGCTCCATCTTGCCAGAGAATGTTTCTATTGGCCACAGATGAAGAGATGCATAGAGGAGTATGTCACAAGAAAATGCAGTTGCATAAAACAAAAAAAAAAAACACCACGCATGTACGCACGCCAATGGGTGGCCTGACTTCTGCTTCCCCTCTTGATCTGGTTTGCATAGACTACTTACATCTGGAGAAAAGCAAAGGAGGCTATGAGTATATTCTGGTAGTAATAGACCATTTTACCAGATTTGCTCAGGCTTACCCAACCAGAAATAAGTCCGGACAAACTGCAGCTGAACGGATATACAACGACTACATACCTCGTCTGGGTTACCCAAATCGTCTCCACCATGATCAAGGACGCGAGTTTGAGAACAATCTTTTCCGCACCCTTGGACGCTTGTCAGGGGTCGGACACTCACGTACATCCCCTTGGATGTACATGGTTACATGGATTATTGAGAAACACCGAATCAGTGACACACAAAGAATATGTGGATAAATGGTCAAAAAGGATGACGGAAGCATACAAGATTGCAAACAAATCCAGCCTGTCATCAAGTGCAAAGAACAAGTCCTACTATGATCAAAAGGCGAGGGGCGTGGTCCTCAAACCAGGAGATCGGGTACTGGTTCGAAATATGGGTGATCGAGGTGGACCTGGTAAGCTACGCTCATACTGGGAGAAGAGGATCTATGTAGTGAAGGAGCAAATTTCAGATAATCCGGTATATGTCATTCATCCTGAGGGAGACCCAAATGCAAGGAACAAAACCATACACAGAAACTTGCTGCTGTTAGTGAATGACTTGCCGGTTGAAAACCCAGCACAGCCAGCTGACTCTGTTGCAATCCACCATCAGAGACAAAAGAAGCCTCAACAGAGGGTAAATTCTGCTGACAAGGATGGAATATCGGACACTGATGATGAGGATGAATGGACAGGAGGTTATTGGCTGAGAACACCTGTAGTCAGGATGGAAAATGATCAAGTTGGACATGACAGATCAGCGACCTCAGAGAGAGAACAGAGTCCGATGTCAAAGTCATCTCCTACAACAGTGCCTGGTCTGACCCCAAAGAAACCAACCATGACCCACAAAGAATGTCCAGGTGCATTACTGACGAGGGAAACTGAACAGATGGACGCGTACTTACCAGATGAACGAGGGACACCTGAAAGAGACTTAACACACACGGGTGAGACAAACCTACCTGAAAGTGAGCACGAACAAAACACACTTGAAAAAGAGGATGAACAAAGCTCAACAGATAGAGAAGTGGAATTAGTGAGAGAGCAATTACAGACGAGTGAACAAACTGATGTCACTTACTTACCTCAGCCTGGAGAGGATGAGCAAACGGAACATGCTGAACAAGTACAGGAGGAAACACTGAGTTATCCCTCTATGATGACTTGGCCTGCCGAAGATACACACAGAGAGATTAGGAGGTCGGCCAGAGAGAGGAGGCCGAGGCCGGTGTTCACTTATGAATCATTGGGCCAACCTTCAATACAAACCCATGTAGATTCTATTTCCTCACAGATTACCTCAATTCCTCTACCATTCATGCCACACATAACCAGACAGTTTATTCTGCCTACACCTTACGCACCACAAATGTACATGCCTTACACATATTATATGCCAGTCACCACACAAGTTTATTAGAAAAAAAGGGTTTCTTGTTGTAACAAATGTCAGAAGCCATTTTTGTTTGTCGGGGTGGATGTGACACTCACAAAATAGGTTTTGTTGAGATTATTACTTTTAGTTTCCTTTCCTTTTATTGAAATAATATTTTATTTTATTTAGATTTGTATAATTAAATATTAATGAGAGATTACGAAAAAAGCACATAATGACATGTATTACATAAAATGGAAACTGGGTGGCAGTAACTATGAATAGCGTCACACTGGGTCATTTAGCGATGCGCAGAGCAAGATTAACTCATAATCCAAGTGAATGGAGAATGAGCAACTGTTGTCCTGCTTCACTGATTTCTCTGTAATATTTCTAATATTTCCAGGTTAGTTACACACCTTGTATGTGACTACAAATGTTTATAAGCTAATAGGAATCCCCAGTGATGTGTGCTCTGTAAGCTAAAAGTATGTCAAATGTGTAAACAGTTAAGTTTGACAGTACGCAGTTGAGAAAATGGCGGCCGACATTCGCAGATTGTTTATTTTATTTGTACCTTACGGCTCCGGGGCATTTGTGAGTTATTTCAGTGTGTGTGGAAAACAGCAATGTGTGTAGTGCAATGTTAAAAGGGTGAAAAGTTAATGTGAATGTACAGCGTAAAACCAGTTATTGCTGTGGTCTTGTTTAAGGGCACACGCACGGTAA
This sequence comes from Carassius carassius, assembly GCF_963082965.1. NCBI lineage: Eukaryota > Metazoa > Chordata > Actinopteri > Cypriniformes > Cyprinidae > Carassius > Carassius carassius. The sequence goes on along the minus strand of NC_081758.1, from coordinate 6,610,672 downwards.
TATTACAATGATACAGATTTAGTTTATAGAACTGAGTGCCAAGTTATGAGGCAGATATGTTTATTATTGAAGTCTGTGTTCTTATAGTGTAAATGTAATACAGCTTAACTGCAAATGAGAATTATTCTGTTGTATAAAGTGAACACTTCTAAAATGTACAATTATTTACAAAAATACTCTTCTGATAAGAGGATAAAGATTACAGGTGTTTAAATGAAGAAGTTTAGACATGATTGATGATAGACCAAACATGGGATTTAAAGGGAAAGCGTTTGTTTTTGGTTTCATACAAACTTTAAGTTCATGTTTGGAAAAATATGTGAGGATACATTTATGTGAAAACAGACAGTTGAAGATTATATTACTTCATGTAATCCAAATGTGGATATAACCTGTGCTTCAATGCAAAGCAGACAAAAATAACCGAAAATAATTCATGATTGCAGATACAAAGTTAAAATGAAGTTGAAAATAAAGATAATCCAAGTGAATGGAGAATGAGCAACTGTTGTCCTGCGTCACTGATTTCTCTGTAACATTTCTAATATTTCCAGAGCACTCCTATCAGAGGATTATCTATATATCTGCCAGCGGAGACCTAGCTGGGACCCGCTACACCAATATAGAATGGATGACATAGATTAAACTTGCATGAATTCTAACTTTTATACACATAAAATAAGTTTTTGGCCTAATTTGGAATTACATTAAAAATTATTCACATTTAAATCATATCCCAAGGAAACCAGCCTGTGAAAGTGATGACATCAAAGTCATCAGTGCTGCAAAGGAACAGATGATTACTGGACAGAATATAGCAGTTCCCTCAGACAGGGGCGTAGCAAGCTTTTCAAAAGTGGGGGGATGGATGTGGTTTGTCTATAAACAATAAAAATGATGAATACAGTGACAGAGGGGTACAAAATGCAGGGCTTAAAGTTCTCCGGCACTGTGCCGGATTTCCGGCTTGCAGCGTTTGGCTGGGAAAAAAATAATCCTACTTTAAAAAAAAAAATCAGAAAAGGGGAGAAAAAAAATGCCCACACAAAGCTTTTTCTCTGGTGGTATAAATAATGTAACAATTTACTGTTTTTAAACATTAAAATAATATTCACTTTTCTTTCATAGTTCTTCAACAGGAATGCAAACAATGCTGCTGAACAATATCCCAATAATAGCAATTAGCATTAGTCTAAAAAACGAAATATAATACCGAAAACACTCGACATGTCAACAAAACGATAACAGAACATCTTCCCAAACACATATCAAGCCTATTTAAAAACCTCGAAAGCATGAACACTCATTCAAAGTACCTGGAAAAGGGAGATGTAAATAGCCATAACCATAAGTTCCCGCCTCCTCAGCACGAGCTGACCGATAACACCCCAAGAGTGGGGTGTTATACTTTTCTCAAGACATACAGGCAAATCCTTGAGCTATGCACAATCAACCCAAATGTCTAAGATCAATGTCCAAACACTGACAGCTCACAAGAAAGCTCAGTAGATTTTTATTCAACAGAATGAAAGGCAGACAGAAATCAGCAAAGTCAATGTTATGATTTTGAGTGTGAGGTAAGTCTCTCTCTTATCAGAGATGGACAGAAATCTGGCCTGAAAAAGTCACTTACAAATCGTCCCCTTGGAATTATAAGGTTCGAAATGACCAATCACTCAAAACATGTAAAAGGGAATATGTCACGGGGTGACAGGCAGGGAGGAAATATTGTCCAGGGAAATGTTTTTTCGGGTGGGAGCTGTTTGGCGTGACACCGGACCGGTTCCGGGGTTTCCCCCATGTGTTGTGCCCGGGCGCCGCGGTGCAATGAAGGGATGAGCTTCAGCTGTGCAGTAGGAGGGAAGTCAACGGCGATTGTGACGCAGACTGATTAGGTGGAATATAAAAGGGACATGAAGAGAGGACAGAGCGGGAAGGACTAATGCGGCGGGAAGGTGGAACTCTAGTTACAGCGTTTTGGGAAACTGGAGGAACGAATCTACAGAGTGATTGGATGAGGATTGAAGAGCGGCTGAATACCCCTATTATCTATACAGCAGTTAAGTGCCTCTTGGATATTCTTCTGTGAAGCCCCTTTGTCTTTTATATTCGTGAGTGTAATTGCCAGTGGATAGCATTTCTGAATTGGTCGAGATATGGACTAAAATCTCTTCGTAATAGTCCTCACAGTGTTGGAGATTTAAGCTCTAGGATGGTAGAAGATGCCGGCTGTGGCCATGAGCGAGAGCTGTATTCACTTTGAGTTTGCTGTGGACTGCAGTGCCTAGTGTGAAGTGAACACGTGTGATTCTTTGAGGTGATCTATTGTATGCACAAGTGTGGGTGGATAATTCTGCTGTCTGCTCTGCAGGGAAGCCGCTGTGTGAAGATCTCTTACTTCTTTCTGTTCTATAAACTGTTGTCATACTCTGAAGAGAGGCCATGGAGTGAGGCTATTTGATCATTGTCTGTTCCAAGATCTGCTGTTATACTCTGAAGATAAGCTGTTGTGTAAAAGTCTCTTGTTCCCTAGTCTGCCGCTGCCAGCTCTGAAGAGAAACCGCTGGGTGAAGATCTCTTACCATTGTCTGTCCATTACCGGCTGTTATACTCTGAAGATAAGCTGATGTGTAAAGTTTCTTGTTATAACTTGTTAAGTCAAGTCACCTTTATTTATATAGCACTTTAAACAAAATACTTTGAGTCACAGCAACTGAGCAACATTCATTAGGAAAACAGTGTGTCAATAATGCAAAATTATAGTTAAAGGCAGTTCATCATTGAATTCAGTGATGTCATCTCTGTTCAGTTAAATAGTGCCTGTGCATTTATTTGCAATCAAGTCAACAATATCGCTGTAGATGAAGTAACCCCAACTAAGCAAGCCCGAGGCGACAGCGGTAAGGAACCGAAACTCCATCGGTGACAGAATGGAGAAAAAAACCTTGGGAGAAACCAGGCTCAGTTGGGGGGCCAGTTCTCCTCTGACCAGACGAAACCAGCAGTTCAATTCCAGGCTGCAGCAAAGTCAGATTGTGCAGAAGAATCATCTGTTTCCTGTGGTCTTGTCCTGGTGGTCCTCTGAGACAAGGGCTTTACAGGGGATCTGTATCTGGGGCTCTAGTTGTCCTGGTCTCCGCTGTCTTTCAGGGCAGTAGAGGTCCTTTCTAGGTGCTGATCCACCCTCTGGTCTGTATACGTACTGGATCCGGGTGACAGCAGTGACCCTCTGATCTGGATACAGATTGGATCTGATGGCTACGGTGACTTCGGAATAAGAGAGAAACAGACAAATATTAGCGTAGAAGCCATTCTTTTAATGATGTAGCAAGTACATAGGGTGTTATGTGAAGTGTTCCCGGTTCCGGTTTACCTAATTAATGCAGCCTAAAAATCCTTTAACGGATTTGGATATTAAAACCATATTAGTATGTTATGTGTAAGCCAGGTTAAAGAGAGGTCTTTAATCTAGATTTAAACTGCAAGAGTGTGTCTGCCTCCCGAACAATGTTAGGTTGGTTATTCCAGAGTTTTGGCGCCAAATAGGAAATGAATTTGCTGTGGCTTTCTAAGGAAAGATTGCGATCAAATAGCACACCTAGGTTCCTAACTGATGACGAAGAACTGACAGAGCAACCATCAAGTCTAAGACAGTGTTCTAGGTTATTATTAACACCACTGTTTTTTCAGAATTTGGCAGTAAGAAATTACTCGTCATCCAGTTTTTTATATCGACTATGCATTCCATTAGTTTTTCAAATTGGTGTGTTTCACCGGGCCGTGAAGAAATATAGAGCTGACTATCATCAGCATAACAATGAGAGCTAACACCATGTTTCCTGATGATATCTCCCAAGGGTAACCTATAAAGCGTGAAGAGGAAGTCGTGGCCTAATGGTTAGAGAGTCGGACTCCCAATCGAAAGGTTGTGGGTTCGAGTCCCGGGCCGGCAGGAATTGTGGGTGGTGGGAGTGCATGTACAGTTCTCTCTCCACCTTCAATACCACAACTGAGGTGCCCTTGAGCAAGGCATCGAACCCCCAACTGCTCCCCGGGCGCCGCAGCATAAATGGCTGCCCACTGCTCCGGGTGTGTGCTCACAGTGTGTGTGTTCACTGCTCTGTGTGTGTGCATTTCGGATGGGTTAAATGCAGAGCACAAATTCCGAGTATGGGTCACCATACTTGGCTGAATGTCACTTCACTATCAAGAGTAGCGGCCCTAGTACTGAGCCTTGAGGTATACCATACTGCACTTGTGATCGATATGATACATCTTCATTCACTGCTACGAACTGATGGCGGTCATATAAGTACGATTTAAACCATGCTAATGCACTTCCATTAATGCCAACAAAGTGTTCAAGTCTATGCAAAATAATGTTGTGGTCAATTGTGTCAAACGCAGCACTAAGATCCAATAAAACTAATAGAGAAATACACCCACGATCAGATGATAAGAGTAGATAATTTGTAACTCTAAGGAGAGCAGTCTCAGTACTATGATACGGTCTAAATCCTGACTGGAAATCCTCACATATACCATTTTTCTCTAAGAAGGAATATAATTGTGAGGATACCACCTTTTCTAGTATCTTGGACAGAAAAGGGAGATTCGAGATTGGTCTATAATTAACTAGTTCTTTGGGGTCAAGTTGTGGTTTTTTGATGAGAGGCTTAATAACAGCCAGTTTGAAGGTTTTGGGGACATATCCTAATGACAATGAGGAATTAATAATAGTCAAAAGAGGATCTATGACTTCAGGAAGCACCTCTTTTAGGAGCTTAGATGGTATAGGGTATATCATACATGTTGTTGGTTTAGATGATTTAATACTTTACTTTTATCCGACACCTTTATCCAAAGCAACTTACAATTGCTATATATGTCAGAGGTCTCATGCCTCTGGAGCAACTAGGGGTTAGGTGTCTTGCTCAGGGACACATTGGTGTCTCACAGTGGATTCGAACCCGGGTCTCTCACACCAAAGGCATGTGTCTTATCCACCGCGCCAACATCACCCCTATTTAACAAGTTTATACAATTCTTCCTCTCCTATAGTAGAGAATGAGTGGAACTCTTCCTCAGGGGGTCTATAGTGCACTGTCTGATGCGATACTGTAGCTGACGGCTGAATGGTTGCAATTGCATCTCTAATAGTATCGATTTTATAAGTAAAGTAGTTCATAAAGTCATTACTGCTGTGGTATTGGGAAATGTCAACACTTGTTGAGGCTTTATATTTCGTTAATTTAGCCACTGTATTGAATAAATACCTGGGGTTATGTTTGTTTTCTTCTAAAAGAGAAGAAAAGTAATCGGATCTAGCAGTTTTTAATGTTTTTCTGTAGGATAGGTTACTTTCCCGCCAAGCAATACGAAATACCTCTAGTTTTGTTTTCCTCCAGCTGCGCTCCATTTTTCGGGCCGCTCACTTTAGGGTGCGAGTATGCTCATTATACCATGGTGTCAAACTGTTTTCCTTAACCTTCATTAAGCGTAGAGGAGCAACTGTATTTAAACTGCTAAAAAAGAGAGAGTCCATAGTTTCTGTTACATCATCAAGTTGTTCTGAGGTTTTGGATATGCTAAGGAATTTGGATACATCAGGAAGATAACTTAAAAAGCAGTCTTTTGTGGCAGAAGTGATGGTTCTTCCATACTTGTAACAAGAAGTAGAATTTACAATTTTGGCTATATGAAGTTTGCACAAAACTAAATAATGATCTGAGATATCATCACTTGGCTGCATAATTTCAACACTATCAACATCAATTCCATGTGACCGTATTAAATCTAGAGTATGATTTCGACAATGAGTAGGTCCTGAAACGTGTTGTCTAACCCCAATAGAGTTCAGACTGTCTATAAATGCTGATCCCAATGCATCTTTTTTATTATCACCATGGATATTAAAATCACCAACTATTAAAACTTTATCTGCAGCCAGAACTAACTCGGATGTAAAATCAGCAAACTCTTTAATAAAGTCTTTATGGTGCCCATCTTACCTATTGTGCGGTCCACTATCTGCTGGCACCCTCTGAAAGGGAACCGCTGGGTGAAGTATCCTACCATTGTCTGTTCCATATTCTGTTGTCATATTTCGGAGATAAGCGGTTGTGTGAAAGCTCCTCATTATAGACTGCCACATTACCTGCTGACCACTCTGAAGAGAAGCCGCTGAGTGAAGCCATCTTACCGCTGACTGTTTTACTATTTGTTGTGGGTCTGGAGGGCAGCTGCCAGGTGGAGAGGAGTCACTGTGCGGAGGTTTCTGACCATCATTGTTCCATGATCTGTTGTTGTCCGCTCTGACACAAAGCCCCTGAGTGAAGTCCTCTTGCCATCGTCTGTTCCATTATCTGCTGTCCACACTGAAGGTAACCTGTCATGTGAAAGTCTCTACCACAGGTTGTTCTATCACCTGCCATTGTCTGCCCCGAAAGAGAAGCCGTTAGGCGAAGATCCCTGTATCACTGGCTGAACGATCACCGGCTGTTTAAGGAGGAATTGCCGTGGGCTCGATCCTACTATACGTAACTTTACTGGTTTGGAGAGGAACTGTTGTGCTACTCGTTTGTCACTGTGTTGCAGGTATTGGCCATTGGCTGTCCCGAAGAGGAATCATTACTTACCGTCGATCGCTTGGAAAGGAATTGCGGAGTGGAGACCTTGTAGTTCTATCTGTGCCGTTATCTGCTCTGTGGAAGGATTGAGTTGGCTTCCCGTTCTGCTATCTGTTGGGTCGGGACCATTGTGCTAAAAGCCCCCATCACAGCTGGACCGAGGAAACTGGAGTTGGAACTTTTTCATCATGTGTTTTAGTATTTAGGGTTTTAACTTAATAAAATAGAAATTTTATACTTACCTTGCTGTCCGTCTGAGGTATCTCTGGGTAACCTCCTTGAGGTGGTACATTTAGTAGGGACCAGAACCGGCCTGTGACAAATACATCATCCTGAAAAGTGGATGATGGACTCATGTATTTCATGAGTTGATATAGAAAAATATCAAAACCTTATGCACTCTTATGGCCCTATTTTAACGATCTAAAGCAAAGTGTAAAGTGCACGGCGCAGGTGCACTCAGGGCATGTCCAAATCCACTTCTGCTATTTTTATGACGGAAAAAACGGTTTGCACGCCCGGGCGCATGGTCTAAACGGGTTGCCCCTATTCTCTTAATGAGTAATGGGTGTTTTTTGGCCGTAACGTGTAATAAACCAATCCGAGTCTCATCTTCCATTCCCTTTAAGAGCCAGTTGCGCTTGTGCCATGACGGATTTGCTATTTACACAGCAGAATTTGGCAAGCGCAAAGACAGAACGCGTATCCGAGAAACGGAGCTGCTTGTGTGCGAGAAAATAGATAATTCTGATACATGCAATGCATTTTGACATGTAGGCATATATATATATATATATATATATATATATATATATATATATATATATATATATATATATATATATACATACATATAGATAGATAGATAGATAGATATATTTAGCCTACAAAAAAATCTTATGCATTGTAATCCTTTAATTTTTTATATTTGGCATGTTAGTGTGCTACTGTGCATCCCTGTGTTTAATAAGCAGCGTGTACGTGCCTTGCGGACCGCCTATACTAACACACTCTTTAAATAACAAAGAAAAAAACATTGCGCCAGACTTTAGACCAGGTTTGAGTTGGTCTATGGCAAAGTCTGTTTTCAGCTCCTTAAAATAGCATTGTGCCAGCAATGCGCCTGAACACACCTCTTTTTTACATCAGCACGCCAATGGGCGCACAAATGGGCGCAAATGCATTTGCTAATTAAACGACATAGTGCTGGACGGGAAAATGCAAACGGCGCCGGACTGAAACTAGCAAACACACTTGCGCTGCGCCTTTGGTCGCATTGCGCCGGGTGTATGATAGGGCCCCTCGATTCAGGAAAGCAACATTTTTTCCAAACAACAACATAATTAGGCAGTGCACAGAATGTGACCCACAACTGTCTGTAACGGCTGAGATGCCAGCAGCTAATGAACCAGTTGTGCTTAAAGTTGCACTAAGAAATATTTGAAAAACGCTTTTGACCATAATGTCGAACCAAGTGCCAAAACACACTCGCTGCCAATCAGCAGTAAGGGGGGTGTCCAGTAATGATAGGGAGAAGAGAGCACTCAGTGAGTGAACCTGCGTCAATACGTGGTTTGGAGTGCTGACAAGGAAGCCTGAAGACTCACAGTTACTACCTTGCTTATCAGGATGTAAGTTGCACACTGCATCAAGCTCTTCAGATGGTGGGAATGCATAAGACAAAGAGGAAACTGAGTTAGAGAGCTAATTCATTAAATTTCAGTTGTTGTCATCAGTGAATCAGAATTCCTGCCATGTGCCATCAATTTGTAGCAGTGAATGAAGAAGTATTATATCACAATACATGGGTCACAGAAATCTGTAAAGATTGCAGCGCATCAAGATGACAGAGACAATCTACATTTCCTTCAGGAGCTTTTCCCACATATCATAAGAATGGCATGCTACCTCCCTGTTTGGACAGCTGTGATGGTTCCACACTTCAGAAGTGTACACAACACAACAAGCACTGCAAATTTTGAGGCTGAGTTTAAAAAAATCAAACATGGCCTCTTGGACAAATATTTATAGCAGCCACTATTTGCACTAACTGTAAATAGCAATTAGATTATATTTACACTAAGTGCAAATAGCATATTTTCTTAGCAATAGATACTATTCACAGTAAGTGCAAATAGCAATGGATTATATTTACACTACGTTAAAATATCAATATTTTCTGCTATTGTATTTATATTAATTATTGCAAATAGTTGCAATTAACTGCACCTCAATATTATAGTACGTTATAAAACAGTATGCAGTAATAAAGTATTGAGTGTAAATTATAACTTTAGTTCAAATTGTTAAATGGATGACACCTTATTGAGACAATAAAGCCCTCCATACACCTACTGTACCCTAACCCCTACCCAATACTTTATCAACTTTTTATTTTCTTCATTTTATTTAAAATAAATGTACAGCATTTCTGATGCAATAGGAGATTAAAAAGGGAAAAGAAAAAAAAAAGCTCGGCAAAAAGCGGGTTGATTGCGTTTAAAAGTACAAAACAAAACAAATAACTTACTGTCTATGCCACTGAAACTGATGTTTAACGAGCGTCTTTTCTCAGTGTTGACTTTCCCAATCACACGCCGGTGGGTAGAATCAGTGTAAATAGCCTATAGGGCTATTTGCACTTAGTGTAAATAGACATTTTTGAAAATTTATAACAACGACCAGGCTAAAACACCCAATACAGTTGATAAAATGCTTGTAAGTGTAAATAATCCCTGTGCCTTTGACTCTTTTTGCCAGTGCCTTTGTTCTGCTTTCTGTGACAGTGAATCATTCTGCCATATATCTTGAAGAGAACAAAAAACTCAAATTTTGGATTGGGAGAAGACCATTTTCACAAATGGAGTCTGAAAAGATTCTTATGCAAAGAGGGCAAGACTCTTGACCAGTCTGCAGGTCAATGCAGACTGCAATGTTTCTAACATAATCACATCAGTAATGAAACAAGTACCAAGCGCAACAATTGTTATTTGTATTGTACATGGTTCTTTTTTATTTATTTTTTTTTTACATGAAGACCAGTTTTTTTCCTAGTTGATCTGTTTTTTTTTTTATTGACATATCAGTTTAAACATTTTCATTGTTCTTTGAAATTAATTAATTTGAATTTGTAACTAATTTGCACATTCTCCACCTAATTGTTCCATTAGTTTTTATCTTTGCATTTAACAAATTTGGGGAGATGTTATCTTTATTTTGTTCCATGTTTAAATGATAGAGCAGTATGCCGCATTCTGTTTGATACCTCCAATACTGTCAATGTGTTGGAATTCACAAATCCATAGCAACATTATTTGACGTTAACAATATTTCAGATTGTTACCCTGCTGAAAAAAAAAAACGGCCTGCTGGTGCTAGATTTACCAAACAGTGAGAATTCTGTCTTTATATATTTGCCCTCATATCATCCTAACATTTCTGTGACTTTCTTTGCTGCCAGAAACACAAAAGGAGGTATTTTTAAGACTGCATTTGTCCACATAACTAAAGTAAATAGAGACCAAAACATTGCTTGATTTTGGACCCTTTTTAATTTCTACTGGCATTCTTCAAAATATCTTATTCTGTGCTGCTGGGAACAAACAACGTCACAGACATTTTAGGATGACATTAGGGCAAGTATATAATGACAGAATTCTCATTATTGGGTAAAACTGTTCCTTAACTGGTCTGCCAGCATGATCTATGGTTGGCAAGGTTAATCATGCTAACAAACCAACACACTATTAAGTTTTCAGGTCATTAAAATAATTCCTCAACGTATGTGCTTTAAAAATGTTTTGAACAAAAAGAATCACACATCACCTGTCTTTGTTGCAAAATGTTTTTGCTCCGATTATTTTATCATTTGCATTGCCACACATCTGCAATAGCTACATTTAAAACAACTGGCAAACCTTCAATAGAGCAAACAGATGTTAATGCTATGCAGTATCCTAAACTAATCCCTCAGCTAAAGTTATAGACTAAGACTACTACTTGGTTTGAAGGAGAAGAAAAAGAAAGAAAGAAACATTCTTTAAATAAATTTTTGTTAGTATTTTTGTTAAAAGAATGCAGACATTACTCTGTGCACAAGGTGAACTCATGATAACCTGTAGTGTTGAGGACCTGTGATATCTCCACCATCAGCTCTAAGCTGTCATAGTGTGTGTGTGTGTGTGTGTGTGTGTGTGTGTGTGTGTGTTGCAGGCCTGCAGTCACAGGTAGGCCAAACTGAAGTATAGTCAACTATGTTCTTGGTGATGTTGTAGTTTATTAGGTGAGAGGGCAAGCACACTCATTTGAACATATCTATGTATGTACATAGGCCTACATGCTCTTGTGTTTCTGTAGGTTCAGCTGCTTTATAGTGTGTGTGTGTGTGTGTGTGTGTGTGCACAGAGAGACTCATCACAGTTGAGTGTTCATAAGTTCTGAACATGGTTTTACTACACGTGTTGTATTTGAATTAAGTTGAATAAAGTTTAATCGTTATTGTTGCAGCATTGGTTTTATTTACATTGTAATCTTATCACATACGTGTTAAAAGATGTCATTTGACAGCCTGAAAAAATTGTGAAATTAGGAAAACAACATTTATTTTTGTGTAAAAGCCGCATTTAACAAATGGAGAAAAAAAAGAAGACGAATGAAGATTTAATCCAGGGTAAATAGAAAGAGAGCAGCTCAGACCACTTCAAAGACGCGTTGAGTTCACTGATCCACTTCGATAATCAGCCATGACGCCATTAATTGACTCTCGACAGGTCTGGGCGGATTCAACTACGCATAAACAGACGCTCGCAGTCGCAGGGCATGTAACGTGGAAGTCGTTCTAAGCTGATCACATGAATAGTTGCAGCTCTCTGTTCTGATTCCCACGCAGCGTTTCTTCACAAGAGGTTGCTGTTGCTCAACATATGAAACCCAGAGAGCGTTCAGTCTGATGACTTTCTGACACTAAACCCACACACTAACAGAAAATGTTTTTGTCAGATGTGGCTCACTTTTGGGTACAAGTTTGCCCGAGAAAATATGTAAACACATATTATAACTATTTATATATATATATATATATATATATATATATATATATATATATATATATATATATATATATATATATATTTATATTGAACTAATTTCTGTCTTTAAAATGTTTACATTTTCATGAAGACAGTGTGTTTATCAATGAGCTGTTTTTCCTTTTTTTTTTTTGCTATGGTGAGTGTTTACTGTTCCTTACAATGTAACTGATTTCAGCTTTTAGTGTCATTTGGTCACAGTGTAGTCAAAACCAAACCACAAAAATGCAACGAAAGAAAGAAAGAAATAAAGAAAGAAAGAGAAAGAAAGAAAGAAAAAGAAAGAAAGAAAGAAAGAAAGAAAGAAAGAAAGAAAGAAAGAAAGAAAAAGAAAGAAAGAAAAAGAAAAACAAAGACTGTCAGCTGGAAATGTTTTATTGTCAGTAACTCTTTGCAATGGAGATGGACACATGGAGTCTGCGCTCAGATCACAGATATGATTTTATCACAACTCACACTGACAGTGTGAGAGAGAGAGAGAGAGAGAGAATGAGAGAGAGAGAAGCACTGCTATACTTATTTTTATTTATTTTTTATTTATTTATTAATTATTTATTTATTACTATTCATTTATTTATTTTTCTGTATTCAATACTTTATGTAAAATGTAAATTTTTGTATTCTCACTCTATCCATGTGTAATAATTTCCCTCCAGCTACTCAAATCCACTCAGATTTTTTTACAACCCATATTAAACTATCAACACATCAAAACAAATTAACATTTAAGACAAAGAGAAGGTTAAATTGAAAACACTGGTCAGAAGAACTTGCCAGTTCATTGAAAAAGACAGATTTTCAAACAATCTGAGCAAGGTTATTCCTCTGAACTAGTGAAAGCTTAGGGACTGAACTGACAGATGATTCACATTCTCATGAAGGTATTAGAACAAACTCATGCTTTCATTTCAGCATCAACGTGTCTATTTACATAAATCAAGTATCTGATCACAGCACACTCTCTCCAGATATACACACATAACCCCCCCCACACACCCCTCCAAATACACACTCCATACACACATTTACTAGACTAGCTTCTATTGTTTTTATATAGCCTACAGCTTGTTGTAAATACTATAACCGAACTCTAACCACAAATAAAATAAAATAAAATACAATTTAATACAAACGTTATTTATTTTATAAAAATAAATAAATACAATTAAGTACATGGCCAAAAAGAGGTTTTGTCAGATTTAGTTCACTTATGGGTACAAATTTGTCCCCAACGTTTAAGTAGACACACACACACTCTCTCACACACTGACGGAGAGAGAGAGAGAGAGAGAGAGAGTGTGTGTAAGTAAGAGTAAGAGATCATATCATAAATGTTTAATGCAAGGAATATTAAATTTAAATATAGCGAGGTATTAAAAAATACAATTCAGCCACAGCAGGGCGCTAAATACCATTATTTTTATTATTATTATTATTATTATTTAGTTGAATATGACATGTCAACGCTTAAAAATGTGCAAATTGTGTATTCGTAAATAGACGTAGCTACACATATAAAGTATTAAGTCGACAGACTTCTTTTTTTTTTGGTTACGATTTTAGCCTACTAAATTTACTGTAATTCGATTAGTAACTCCAGTGTCTGTGAATTATATTATATATCACTCTGATAATTTTCACGAGTTCTTCAAAATGCCAGACCTTGAGCAGATCAATTTGGCGAGTCGTTTCTTAAGCAGGAGCTGAGGATCGTCTCAGACTTAAGAAGTAAATAAAATAGCAAAAAATACAAATATGAAGTAGGCTACGCAAAAGTTAAGCGTTAAGGAAAATATATTTAAATCGATAGCATATAGATGGACAAACTCGGGTCAAATTTACAAATTGGAACTTAATTTCAGAACGGTTTCTCTTTAATAGCAATAACTAAATAAATCAACGATGTTTATAAACAGGGACAGTGTACCGTGGATTTTTTGTTTTTATTCAACTAATTATAGTAAAGACAAATCATAACCGAATTCGTTTTGCATTTTAGAATATAAACAGCATGGCCTCACTTATAAATTCGTTACTAAAGTACAGTATAGCTAAACGTAAACACACACACACACACACACACACACACACACACACACACACACACAGGGAGAGAGAGATACAGAACAGAGCCGTCTTACATAAACATCACTTAATTATTTTCAATATTAATTGTTTATTGTATTCATTTTAATTAGCCTCGGTAAATTCACCTCTGACCATAATCAAGCTGTGAGTGAAACTTGCAGATGTCACTGTAATCATATCCCAGCATGCCTTTGGCTTTCTGTTGAGCTGTTACTCTCATGTCACCCCTTAGAAATATTAACCATAGTTTTAACTAATATATATATATATTGTTAAACCATGGCAACCACAAATCAATCATAGTTTTATGTTTAGAATTGCACTAGCCATAATTTAACCATAGTATTTGTGGTAAAACTGTGATTGCACAAATGGTAATAAATTTTCCACAAAAAAAAAAAAACCTTTTACAATAATAAAACATGGTTAATTTTTGTAAGGGAGGGGACTTTGGATTTCTGCTTTTAACATAATTTATATATAATAGTTCACTAATAAGCAAATGGTAAATAATGGCATTCATTCAATTAATCAATTAATATGTCCAAATAAAGTGTCCAGTCAATGGAAAGGCAGATGTAGAAAAGATGAGAGAAATCACTTCCATATGACGTGAAAGTGTGACTGATGAACTGAAGCACCAGCATTCACAGCATCTATACTACAAGACCTGTATCTTCCGTTCATGGACTCAATCTATATGATTCCCTACGTCTGAGAAACCCACCATTCCCCCTGCCTTCCCGTCTCTCTCTCAGAGATCAAAGGCCACATGAAATTATTGGGAAATTTATAACAAACACACAGGCACCACTAAAGGCCCGAGAGCGGCTTTTATTCCAGCAGAAGAATGAAGCTGACAGAGAGCTGAGTTGTGGGAACGGCGACACTGAGTGTCTGCATGTTCTGAGGAGGAAAGATTGAAATCAATTAGTGCAGAATAGAGCAGTGAAAGCATCTATCACAGATGCTCCATTCAGCCAGGCAGACAGACATGACAACATGAATACACACTTAAAACACACACACACAATGACATCTACAGGGACCGTCAGTGTGCGCCCGACTGAAGTTGTGTTTCTATACACGACTGGACCACGCACTGATTCAAAAGTGTTTTTTAACCATCAGGGAAATATATCATTATTTTACTCCATCATCACAAAACCTGAAAGACTTATGAGCAGCACGAACTAGCTAGCTAGCTAATGTGGTTTCTTGCATAGAAAAGGTGCCAGCTAAAATTTCAGAGCATTTCTCCAATAATGAAGAACTATACATGCAAACAAACATCAGTTCAACCTAGTTCAGAATAATCAACTTCAGTCGTGCAGCACACTTGTTGTAGGCTCTCAGTACGGCTGTACTCTCACACACACACAAGCAGATTTAAGACAAAACCACATTCACACAAATTTGCTGCTACCTTTAAGCAATCTGCTCCAGACAGAAGACGTTCTGTTCTTAAGATGTAAAAAGTCTTTGATACTGAAAATAAAGCAGAATGTAATCCCTTTTTTTTTAATGTGGTTTCATTTGTTTGATCATCTTTGAAAGGAAATGAGTGTCTGCAGATTTAATAATGACAACTGTAACTGAATTAAAAGGTTATTTATCATTAGTTGAAGCAAAAGCTAAAGTATATTAACCTTAACAATGAGCAGTACTTTTTACATTGTTCATTTTTATAAATATCAATACATTTTCACATAACTTCATGTATAATATTAATTCTATATGAATATTAATTAATATTAATATTAATATTAATAAAATAATTCATTAATTAATAATAAAAACAAAACAGCATTCAAACCACGTTTAACATGATCTTAGATAAACAGTTTTCTGTAGAACATAGCTCAAGCTTTGATATTATTGTAGCCCCCCCCCCACCTTTCTTACAGTAACACATGCATAATTTAATAAGAGTAAATAGGACAAACAAGTCTTTATACAAAGCTTCATTATGAGCACAGCAGCTCTTCTATAACCTTCACCCGCCACACTGAAATCGTTCCTTTGAGACCCAGAACCATTGTGCTTCAGACCATCACAAAAAACACCAGAAGCATCTCGATCCCGGAGAGAAACGTTCCCTGAAATAATCTGCAGGTTTTTTTAAATTAGAAACTCTTCTATAGCTGGTTATAGTGTTTCAGCATTGAGATCGGCTTGCTCAGCAGCTGCCAAATGCAGCTGTTCTTCAAACAGTTGTTATTTCTGAGCCACCGTTAGCAGACGCTGATTAGAGCTGCCGAGAATTGCCTGAGCCGCAGACTGCAGAACTGCAGCGGCGCACAGAGTCCATGGGCCTGCTGCTAAAGTGCTGATGACAGGAACATACGCAAGCAAACATGCTGTTTGTGCGAAAATGAACAGAACTAAATACAACACAGTCATTTATTACTTTGATTACTGATTTTACAAACTCAACACTGCTATTGTGTACTGTGTCTTTGTTTTGTTTTTTTTTAAATCACATTTGATTTCAGAATAAAAACAATAATTCTGTGACATCTGTGGCCGGAAATAGTGAGGAAGTAGCTGTTGTTTGGCAAATGAGCAAGAACTGCTCGCCACCAACAACATTTATTAACTGGATGTCACTCACTAAAGTAAACATGCAATGCAGTGAGGCCATGTGATAATAATGTAGTACTGTTTGAGACATTTGTTCTTGCATAAGACAGTGTCCAATGAGAGTGTATTTACAAAATACAGTGTACAGTGTGCATCATGAAATGAAAAGTACACTGTTGTTACATCACCACTTTCACCAGAAAACATTAGAGGAGGAGGAGGAAGGTTAAAGCAGAACGTAGAATGTAAAAAGAGAAAGGCACCGTCTACTCACAGTTTGAGTGTTTCTTCATCGGTGCTAGGAAACTGGCTCTCAAGGGAAAGAACAGGAGAAAATTCAGGCTTATACTTGAAGTACTCGACAAGATCAGTGATCAATGAATAGGTTTCACAGAGAATGATGACTGTCCTCCCTCCATTGCTAATTAAATATGTCAGAGGAAAATTATTACCTGTCCAGACAGTCTGAAAAAAAGTTTGTTAGTGTACAGTATATGCAGTAGATTCAGCAGTTTCATATCTACTTAAGATGTGGTGACATTTCGCATGAAATTAAATGTTTCGTCACTGTTTATGTTCCAAACCTGTAAGATTTTCTGTCTTCTTAGGACAGGATGTGTCCGATTCTGCTCCTGGAGGGCCACTGTCCTGTAAAGTTTACCACCAACCCTTATTAAACATACCTGAACCAGCTAATCAAGGTCTTATTAGGCATACTAAAAACTTCCAGGCAGTTAGAGTTAGAGCTCAAATCTGCAGGACAGTGGCCCTCCTGGACACCCTGGCTGTTTCTCAATTCCAAGAACGCAAAGAACGGACTTGTGTTCTCATGGAGACAAGCTTCCTTGGAAGAACGAACTCGGAAGGACACGAGAACACACCCTTATGAGTATTGAGATGTGCTGCGTTCTTGCTTAACTGACCACATAATTACAGCATAAGCAGCGGCCAATGAACCTTAAATATAGCATAACTTTACAAACAAATGTCATAATTTATTGTGGTTTTTTAACGGCTGTATTCTCTCAAGTCTGCACTCGATGCATCCTCGATATCAAGAACACATCCGGGCGCTTCCATGCATCCTCTGTACGTGCGTTCATGAGAATTGGAACTGAACTTCGACGGTTAATGATGACGTATAGCGAGAATATATATATATATATATATATATATATATATATATATATATATATATATATATATATATAGCAATGTAGTGCTTTGAAGGAAGTGTTTGCTGTTGATACATAATGCGCTGCCTTACATATATATACAATGATGTAACTTCTGCCAGTCTGAACAAAAAATGAGTCAGGAAATGTATTCGTCATATGTGTTTGGAATTAGAGTGAGTGATTGATGACCAGACATAAATTTTAAGGTGACCTTTCCCTTTAAGGAAAGTAAAATGCATTTATCTAGAGTGGAGATGGTATTATTAACCAGCATTGGGACCCCGATAACAACAATAACCACAGCAACTCCCACACATACCTGACGTGAGATGAAGATGAGGACGAGACGGACAGATGGACAAAGTGGCTTTCTGATGGCGGCTCAAGGTGAACTAATGAGGGCCGCAGCCTCTGCAGACAGGACAAACATTATTCCTAGCATATTGTGGCTGCCAGTCGCTTATTTCTGGCTGGCCTTTGTGCTCTCAGAGCTAATAACGCTTCAAAAAAACATCGGAGTGGAAGCAGTCTCCCTCACCGCACCACAGCCACTCCAGAGCCACATCAAACGCTCGGCTCCAGGCCCTGCTCCTGATAATTGCACACCTATTGTTCCCAACGTTGAACCCAAGCAGCGGATGAAAAAGAAAATGGAGGTAGAGAGAGGGGAAAATAGGCCCCCATAATGATTCCACTACAGCTGAGTAAATATACTCTAAAACAATATGAACTGTTTTGGTACCTCCCCCCGCTTGAGCACACAGCTCACCTTGATGACCAGCAAAACCATGGTTTGGGGAGATACACATTTGTGTGTGACATGGAAGGGCCAAAAGGTGCATTATGTTATGACCATAACTTGATTTCTAAGGGAAAATTGAGCAGTGTGCAAAACTCACCATCACATTGTTACTTACTGATACCTTGCTGAGGTGTTTTGAATGCTTGCAAATGAGAACATCCCCAAGAGCCTGATACATTGCTGTTCAGTCCATTAAAGCTGCTCTTCATACACAAGAAATAATGAGATAATGAGTTTGGGAAATAGCTATATATTAACATTCCCTTGCCATTTAAGGTGTAACATAAGGCTTACATCATAAAATGTTGGAAACAAGTATGTAAAATGTTATTTCTGGGTCAACTGTGTAGGGATTGTGGTGATCACATCCACAGTAGCTTTTGTGTCTGTTCTATATTGCTATGGCTCATCATTATTGTTGTGCATTCTCAGGTTTGTTGTCATGTGGGTGATTTCATGCGCACGGTAAGCTGTCCGTGAAATGCTCAGCCAAGCGGAAAAATGTGCTTATGATGCCAGATCTCAATTACTGAAAATCACATTGAATTTAATGCACAATTAAATTCGTTTTCTTTTTTTCTTTTTTTTTTTGTGTCATAAGTATAAACTAGCCCCAAATTTCAAGCATTCTGTTTCAAGACTTTTGTCCCTGTCCACCTTCCACAAGTCACCGCCTCCTAAGGCTATTTCTTGCAACAGCATCACATTTAAATCGATGCTTGCCTTAGTGTTTCTTATTTACAGTATGTGATAAATTAAACAGTTTAGCCAGTTAAAGATGTCACCGCTCACCACTACTATGATACTTTAGATCGTCCTGTGGTGCAAGGCCTGTTTCACACCACAAACATCAGCAGTGCATTTTTTTCCCAGTACCTACTGTATATAAACAAACAACAACAACAACAAAACATTCATATTGGAAGCAAGAGCAGCATGTCAAAACTTTGTGTGAGATTAAAATCCATTCAAATGACAGTGCAATCAATGACATGAAGAACTACAAATTGCACAAAATAAGCTTTTATTTCTAGTAAAGTATGTTTTGCTATGAAGGAACACATCCATTGTTTGAATACGTTCTTTTGTCTGGTCTGGAACAGGAAACACAGGGAGCACATGATGTGGAGAAAAAAGCCACATTCCACCATTTATTCATATCATTTTAGTTAAATCATAACCAAATAAAAATGAGGGAACAAGTATGGTCACGATACGTCATGGGAACAAATTCCAAATCTGTACCATGGTTTTTTGTCCATGTCATGTGCGGGGCTCATAAGTAGCACACGCTAACTGTACACAGCCTGTTTTACCACTCAAGGGTTTGGGTTTTATGTAAATTGTTTGCAATTTAGATGCAAATGTGTTCTTCCTTCTCATCTAAACAAGACAAAGTGTTATGAAGAAAGCCTTACTTTGATAATCAGCATGCAAATTGGTACCCAACTGCTGCAAAGTGTTCTGTGCTTGCAGCAAGGTGCAAATTGGAAATGGCCAATGGAAAGCAGCGAGGCCACACGCGCAGAGGTCAGCGAGAGCGCAGAGGCCAGCGCAGTCTTTATGAGCTATTATATTTATGGCAATGAAAGTAAAAGCAGCTTCAAGTGGGCCACTCTAACCTTGATGTGACTGACTCTGACCTGAATAAGAGCATGAGAAAAACATCTCCGGGCTGTAATTAGTGGCCACACTGAGTCACGCATGCATCAGCGTGGCAATGGGATGCTGCGCAGGTGAGGTAAGCCGCTCTCCTTTAGCCCTGTATGTGAGGGGACTGTGTGATCACGGAAACACACTGCCCTCGCATTCGGATTCGCTGCAGGACACGTGGATGTCTCTGGACAGCGCAAAAAAAAAACTGACAAAGAAAAGGCTTTTTCTCATGAAACAGCTGTGCGGTGACCAACAACATCCTATCGTCCTCTTGCAGATAGTCTCAACGGCGAGGTGGCTGTAATTGAGTTGTAAATGTGATGTGGCTCTTTTTGCCCCATGTCAGTGTCACAAGGTGACGATCTTTAGGGGCGGAACCAAAATTCGGGAAGTTTGGTTCCGCCCGGAAGTGTTTCCGCCCGGACCGGAAAAACAGAACACCGGAACTTCCGGTAGCGCCGTAAGAAGGAAAATCAGGGAATTCGATGCACCTGTGCCTAGTTAGGGACAGCGGTTGGTGATTGGAGGATACGCTGGACAAGGCAGTACTTAAGGCCAAGTTATTTTACAGTCTGGGAAGCTCTCTTTGGTGTGTGTGAAGCACTGGGTTGTGCCCGTCTTGGTACGCTGCTGGTAGCTGTCTAACTCTCTCTCTCCCTCAGGCTGGAATTGTATGATTGTGAAGACATCGCGAACCTTAAAGGTTGAGAAGTGAACAGATTATACGGCGAACTGAGACGACGTGAAAAAGGGGATTGGAAGTGGCATTGATGTGAGTACTAAGAGCCAGTCGAAAGTGCCCTGTATATTGACCTGGCGTTGTGTAGATCTCTCCAGGAGGAGGAGGGTGGCCCTACCCCTAATATAGTGTGGTGGGAGAGCCGAAGGAATACTTATTGAAGTAGTCGCAACGACGACATCACTAGCTAGGCCGCATATTCCATCGCCAGATCCGAACCAAGCGAAGTGAAGGAAGACGGGTGTCCTTTCCGTACACTGAGTGTGGTGGGTGAGTCTTCGTGCTGTGAAAACCTATAATTTTGACGTGGTGTTGTATATTGCTGTGGGCTGCTGTGTATTGCCGTGTGTCCTGTCAGATAAACCCCCGCCTTCACGCACTTCGGCGTGGGAGGACAAGGAGATTGCTGGTCCTGGCCTAGTTCAGTACAGTATATGTTGTGAGCGTGCTTCAGATCTCCGGAGATAGCACGGTACGCTGTGTCCAGCCCAGAGGTGAAAGCCATCCAAAGCAGAGTAACTGTGTTTTGTGTCTAAGTTGATACCTGTGGAGAGGAAAGGAAAGAGAGTGAGTAACACAAGGAGAAACAGAGGAAACCTGTACTTACAGTGCGCTGTGTTCAGCCCAGAGGTGAGAGCCATTCAAAGCAAACTAACGGTGCTATTGTGCCCAAGTTGATATCTGTGGAGAGAAAAGGAGAGAGAGGGAATAACACGAGGAGGAATAGAGCGAACCCTGTACTTACAGTACGCTGTGTCCAGCCCAGAGGTGAGAGCCATTCAAAGCAAACTAACTGTGCTATTGTGCCCAAGTTGATACCTGTGGAGAGAAAAGGAGAGAGAGTGGGTAACACGAGGAGAGACTGAGGGAACCTGTACTTACGCCGCTGCCTGTGGAGAAAGAGAAAGCGACCGCTGCCTGTGGAGAAAGAGAAAGCGAGTGAGCACCCAAGGAACGAACTGTGTGAACCAGTACTTACTGTGAGCTGTAATCAGCGAAGAGGTGAGAGCAAAACCAAGCTGAACTAACTGTGCCTGTGTGTCCCAGCCGTTGCCTGTGGAGAAAGAGAAAGAGCGTGAGCACCCAAGGAACGAACTGGGTGAATCAGTACTTACTGTGAGCTGTAATCAGCGAAGAGCTGTTGCCTGTGGAGGAAGAGAAAGAGAGTGGGCACCTCGAGAACGAACTGAGTGAACTAGTACTTACCGTGAGCTGTACTCAGCGAAGAGGAGGAAGAAGGAGGGCGCTACGGATACCTAAGACTCAGGCCGGGGCCCGAGCCCCACGCCCCGGATCCCCGTGGCCCCCTTGCTCCCTGACCTCTTCCCGGCCATAGCCCATCTGGAGGGCCGAGTCAGAGTTTAGTTTTAATTGCCCTTTCCCTATTCCCTAAGCTATTTTTAAATATTTAAATAAAGATTGTTTTATCACTTACTTGTTCTCGTGTTGCTTGGCCATTGGGTCGGGTTTGGGGACCTCCTCGAGGTGGAAGTTGAGAAGGGGTGTGGCTTAGTTAAAGCATAGCCAGCCCCTGGGTGTGACAGATTTGGCGTAGTCGGCAGGGTTTCCACCTCGAGTTGAGTAACCAAGGTCGTCCAATGACCGACAACGCGGGGCTTTCAGCCCAACCCCGTGCCATGCCCGTTTTTATGGGGAGCCCCTGGATTCAAAAATATGGGGGGACAGAATCCGAGGTACGATTGTCTGAATGGAAGGCTCAACTAGAGTACTTGGCCGACCTACAGGGCCTTAGTGCAGCCCAGCGGCTTCAATTTGTGTTAAACTCCCTGGATGGAGAAGCGCGGCGAGAGGTGCATGCCGCCCCCGAAGCCGTTAGAGCCAACGCCCAAACCGTGTTCCAGTTCCTCACTGAACAGTATGGTGACCACACCCCCGTAGCTGTCCTTCGCTCCCAGTTCTTCAATTGTAAGCAGGGCCCCCGCCAACCGATTAGAGCTTTCGCCCTGAGGTTGCGAGAGCAATTCGCCCGACTACAGACCCGTCGGGACCACGGGTTGGGAGATGGAGAGACTCTATTGCGGGACCAGTTTCTTCTGGGGTTGAAGGAGGGTCCGGTGAGACAGAGCCTACGTATCCAGTTTCGAAGGGACCCGGGTCTTACGTTCGAAGATCTGAAGAAAGAGGCACTGGCCCTGGAAGGTGATGAGACTGAGGTGAGTGGTTCCCCAGTGTGTGCGGTTGTCAGTGAAGTAGCACCAGCACAACCCGGAGGCCCTGACTGGAAGCAAGCACTGAAGGCTGAACTTTTGAAAGATGTCCGCGATCAGATGTCTGAACTGTCTAAAGCCCTCGTAGGAGAATTGCGCCAAGGACGGGCGCGGGAGGAACCACGGCCGGCGCCCCGAGACCGAGTGTACTCAGAGGGAGGCCGAGAGCCGTTCAGGCGCCCGAACCACTTTAACCGGCCCCGTTTCGAATGGGACGAGCAAGGGCGACCCATCTGCAACCGCTGTGGCAAACCAGGTCACTATAGCCGCCAGTGTGGGCCCCGCAGGGCGTCAGAAGGGGGTTTTTAGGTCGGCCGGCCACTGTGGGTCGTGTGGCCGGGGCCCCTCGAGAAGACCCTGGAAGAGGATATGGCTCTAGGAGCCAGATGATTGGGCGTAGCCCCGTGGCGAAGGTGAGAGTGTGCGGCAAGGAGATTCAATGCCTGGTAGACACAGGCTCCCAAGTGACGTTGTTTGCTGAGAGTTTATCCGAAGAAGTGTTTGGGAAACAAGGGGCACCAGGGGCGGAGGCCCCCTGGCTTACTCTGAAGGGCGCAAACGGCCTCGACATCCCATATATTGGCTACCGATTGACGGACCTAGAGGTTCACGGAGTGATGGTCCCCCAGAAAGGTGTGATTATCGTGCAAGACCATTGTCTGGGTGCACATCGAGCCCTGTTGGGCATGAATGTCCTCGCTGATTGCTGGGAAGAGCTATTTCGGGCTAGGCCCGTATCGAAGATACCACCTGCAGAGAGGCCCAAGTGGGAGTGTGTGGTAGTTGACTGTCGAAGGGTGCAAATGAGCCAAGTCCGCAGGGAACAGGAAGAGGTAGGAAGAGTGATGTGTCGTTTTGCTTTGTCTGTCCCCGCAAAAAGTGAGGCTGTTGTGTGGGCGCGAGTACCGCCCCGAAGAGCGGGCCCAGAAGAGTGGGTGCTGGTGGAGCCCCATGTGGATTGTCCACAAGTGGAAGTGGCACGAGGACTATCGACGGTCCGGCGGGGGAGAGTCCCCGTGAGGATACGGAATGTACATCCATACGCGGTGCAACTACATCGGCACCAACGATTAGCCCGTCTGACAACGGTTACATCCCACCAAGTAAGGGAAGAGAGGGATATTAGTTTTCGTCAGGTGTGCCCCACTGTCATCGAGGTGGCCCTGACACAAGTAGACACCCCATGGGGTGGTATGGAGAGGAGTGTGCCGAGCCACCTGGCGGGTGAGTCGTTACAAGGGGAGGATTTAGAGCAGGCACAGACACAGAAGTTACAGGCCCTCCTTCGGAGATGGCAGCATGTGTTCGCCACCCACGATGAAGACTACGGATGCACCCAGGTGGTACAACATCATATACCTACCGGGGATGCAGGGCCCAGCCGGGAGAGGTATCGCCCAATTCCGCCCACTTTGTATACCGAGGTACGTACACTCCTGCAAGGCATGCTGAAGCAAGGAGTTGTTAGGGAAAGCAGCAGCCCGTGGGCGGCCCCCATAGTGCTGGTGCAAAAGAAGACGGGGGCTTGGAGATTCTGCGTGGACTACCGTAAGCTGAACCTCGTGACTAAGAAAGACGCTTTCCCTTTGCCACGGATCGAAGATTCGCTTGCCAGCCTCACGCAGTCGGCATGGTACTCTACCCTAGATTTGGCCAGTGGCTACTGGCAGGTGCAGGTGGCCGAAGCAGACCGGGAGAAGACTGCCTTTACAACCCCGTTTGGACTATTTGAATGGGACCGGATGCCTTTCGGGCTCTGTAACGCTCCGGCCACCTTCCAGCGGCTGATGCAGCGGTGCTTGGGAGGTCAGTTAATGGAGTCAGTATTAGTTTACCTGGATGATGTGATTGTCTACTCCCCAGATTTTGATTCACACCTGAGGCACCTCGAGGAAGTCTTTCGGGCCATGGAGAAGTACGGATTGAAACTACAGCCCAATAAGTGTCACTTACTACGGAGAGAAGTCAACTTTCTGGGCCACGTGGTCAGTGCGGCTGGAGTGTCCGTAGATCCTGGAAAGGTATCGGCCGTGAAGGACTGGAAGGCCCCGAGGACAGTGAGGCAAGTGCGATCCTTTTTAGGATTTGTGGGATACTATAGGCGTTTCATAAAGGACTTTTCAAAAATTGCTAAACCCCTTAATCAGTTGCTGGTTGGCACAGGTCGTAACCGGGGCCGGGGGTCGCCCAACGTAGACTGGGATGCAAATTGTGAGTCGGCGTTCCAGACATTGAAGCAGGAGCTGCTACAGGCCCCTATCTTGGCATACGCAGATTTCACAAAACCATTCCTTTTGTATACAGATGCCAGCAATCTCGGGCTGGGAGCGGTGTTGGCTCAACGGCAGGACGGAGTTGAGAGGGTCATCGCGTACGCCAGCCGGAGCCTCCACCCAGCCGAGAGGAACGATGCGAACTATAGTTCTTTCAAATTGGAGCTGCTGGCGTTGAAGTGGGCCCTAAGTGAGAAATTTAAAGACTACCTCTGGGGTGCCAAGGTGACGATCATTACAGACAATAACCCATTAGTACACTTACAGACGGCGAAGCTGGGAGCCGTGGAGCAGCGGTGGGTGGCCCAACTGGCCAACTTTGACTATCAACTACAGTACCGACCAGGGCGTGAACACATGAACGCGGACGTCCTCTCAAGGCTGCCCGAAGCGGAAAGCCCCGGAGGGGCCAGCCCGGAGGAGGGCTATATGGTAGGAGCAGTAGAGGCACCAGGCAGCAGACAAGAGGCCGTGCCTGAGAACTGGGGATGGGATCCCCGTCGGTGGAGGGAGAGACAGGCCAGGGATCAAGATGTGCGGCTGGTAAGAGAATGGCTGGAACAGGGCCGACGGCTGACGCCAGCGGAGAGGTTAGCCCAGACGGATACTGGGAGGAGGCTGCTGGGGCAATGGGACAGGCTGGAGCTGAGAGATGGCGTTTTGTGCAGAAGGGTCAGTGACCCGAAGTTGGGCGAAGAAGTACGCCAGATCGTGGTACCCGCAGATGAGGTAACGGCTTTAGTTTCGGCGTACCACAACCAGTTGGGGCATCAGGGACAGGAGAGGACCGTGTCCCTGCTTAGGAGATTCTTCTTTTGGCCCGGGCTAGAGGCATCGGTGCACGCCCTAATTCAAGCTTGCCCGAGATGCATATTGTTTAAGTCCAGACGGGAGGTCCGAGCGCCAATGGTACCCATCCATGCGAAGGCCCCCCTTCATATCATGGCTATGGACTTCTTGACACTGGGCCGACCACGAGATCGCTACCAGAACATCTTGGTAATAACGGATTTGTTCACAAAGTACGCTTGGGCTATCCCCACCCTCGACCAGACTGCAACCACCACCGCTACAGTTTTATGGCGGGCCGTCTTTCAGACGTTCGGATGCCCGGAGTTTCTGCACTCCGATCAAGGAGCCAACTTTGAGTCCAGGGTAATTAGAGAACTATGCCAGTTGTACGGTTGCACGAAAACTCACACCACTTCGTATCATCCTCAGGGGAACGGCGGCTGTGAGAGATTCAATCAGACCCTATTGGGGCTGCTGGGGACCTTGGACCAACAACGGCAGGACGATTGGGTGAGTGCCTTGCCAAACCTCCTACAGGCCTATAACAACAGTATACATAGTACTACGGGTTACGCTCCCACTTACCTGATGTTTGGCAGACACATACGAATGCCTACTGACCTGGTCCTAGGAGTGATAGCCGACCAAGAGGAAGCAAGTGTAACGGAGTGGGTGGGGCGCCATCACCAGCGCTTGCATTTCGCCTACGAGCAGGTGTCGAAAAGGATACAGACGGCAGGAGAGAAAAGTAAGCGGTTGTATGATCGGACTGCTAGAGAAGCCCCTCTACTGCCAGGAGAGAGGGTGTTGGTGAGAGATAATCGGCGGCAGGGGAAGGGGAAACTGAGTGACCGTTGGGAGGCCACCCCTTATGTAGTCTGCCGGCAGCAGAGGCCGGGGCAGCCGGTCTATACCATCCGGCCAGAAGGGAAGTCAGGCCCCGACCGTGTGGTGCACCGGAACATGATTCGCCCATGCCCTAACTACCCTGAAGCCGTGGAAGAAGTCCCCACGGAACCTGTACCAGCGGCCCCCTGGATTGAAGGTTGGGCTGTGGTACCAGGGAGACCCGTGGTGGCACCACCCCCGATCGCCCCGAGAGAACCAGAAGCAGCCCCTGAACAAGCTGAGCCCGATTCACCAGTGAGACGATCCCAGCGAGAGAACCGAGGCCGACCCCCTGCCCGCTATGGGGAGTGGACAGCCCGAGGACGTTCTAGGGACTAGAACGGATTGGCGGGGGAGGATGTCACAAGGTGACGATCTTTAGGGGCGGAACCAAAATTCGGGAAGTTTGGTTCCGCCCGGAAGTGTTTCCGCCCGGACCGGAAAAACAGAACACCGGAACTTCCGGTAGCGCCGTAAGAAGGAAAATCAGGGAATTCGATGCACCTGTGCCTAGTTAGGGACAGCGGTTGGTGATTGGAGGATACGCTGGACAAGGCAGTACTTAAGGCCAAGTTATTTTACAGTCTGGGAAGCTCTCTTTGGTGTGTGTGAAGCACTGGGTTGTGCCCGTCTTGGTACGCTGCTGGTAGCTGTCTAACTCTCTCTCTCCCTCAGGCTGGAATTGTATGATTGTGAAGACATCGCGAACCTTAAAGGTTGAGAAGTGAACAGATTATACGGCGAACTGAGACGACGTGAAAAAGGGGATTGGAAGTGGCATTGATGTGAGTACTAAGAGCCAGTCGAAAGTGCCCTGTATATTGACCTGGCGTTGTGTAGATCTCTCCAGGAGGAGGAGGGTGGCCCTACCCCTAATATAGTGTGGTGGGAGAGCCGAAGGAATACTTATTGAAGTAGTCGCAACGACGACATCACTAGCTAGGCCGCATATTCCATCGCCAGATCCGAACCAAGCGAAGTGAAGGAAGACGGGTGTCCTTTCCGTACACTGAGTGTGGTGGGTGAGTCTTCGTGCTGTGAAAACCTATAATTTTGACGTGGTGTTGTATATTGCTGTGGGCTGCTGTGTATTGCCGTGTGTCCTGTCAGATAAACCCCCGCCTTCACGCACTTCGGCGTGGGAGGACAAGGAGATTGCTGGTCCTGGCCTAGTTCAGTACAGTATATGTTGTGAGCGTGCTTCAGATCTCCGGAGATAGCACGGTACGCTGTGTCCAGCCCAGAGGTGAAAGCCATCCAAAGCAGAGTAACTGTGTTTTGTGTCTAAGTTGATACCTGTGGAGAGGAAAGGAAAGAGAGTGAGTAACACAAGGAGAAACAGAGGAAACCTGTACTTACAGTGCGCTGTGTTCAGCCCAGAGGTGAGAGCCATTCAAAGCAAACTAACGGTGCTATTGTGCCCAAGTTGATATCTGTGGAGAGAAAAGGAGAGAGAGGGAATAACACGAGGAGGAATAGAGCGAACCCTGTACTTACAGTACGCTGTGTCCAGCCCAGAGGTGAGAGCCATTCAAAGCAAACTAACTGTGCTATTGTGCCCAAGTTGATACCTGTGGAGAGAAAAGGAGAGAGAGTGGGTAACACGAGGAGAGACTGAGGGAACCTGTACTTACGCCGCTGCCTGTGGAGAAAGAGAAAGCGACCGCTGCCTGTGGAGAAAGAGAAAGCGAGTGAGCACCCAAGGAACGAACTGTGTGAACCAGTACTTACTGTGAGCTGTAATCAGCGAAGAGGTGAGAGCAAAACCAAGCTGAACTAACTGTGCCTGTGTGTCCCAGCCGTTGCCTGTGGAGAAAGAGAAAGAGCGTGAGCACCCAAGGAACGAACTGGGTGAATCAGTACTTACTGTGAGCTGTAATCAGCGAAGAGCTGTTGCCTGTGGAGGAAGAGAAAGAGAGTGGGCACCTCGAGAACGAACTGAGTGAACTAGTACTTACCGTGAGCTGTACTCAGCGAAGAGGAGGAAGAAGGAGGGCGCTACGGATACCTAAGACTCAGGCCGGGGCCCGAGCCCCACGCCCCGGATCCCCGTGGCCCCCTTGCTCCCTGACCTCTTCCCGGCCATAGCCCATCTGGAGGGCCGAGTCAGAGTTTAGTTTTAATTGCCCTTTCCCTATTCCCTAAGCTATTTTTAAATATTTAAATAAAGATTGTTTTATCACTTACTTGTTCTCGTGTTGCTTGGCCATTGGGTCGGGTTTGGGGACCTCCTCGAGGTGGAAGTTGAGAAGGGGTGTGGCTTAGTTAAAGCATAGCCAGCCCCTGGGTGTGACATCAGTGCCCAGCGCCGTCCGTCTTTAAGCCCAGAGCAACGGCACCGATGGCCCCGTTCCCCCAAAGTCGGGTAGAGCAAGGCTCACTGACAGATGCGCCAATCGTCTTGGACAGAGTGAATATGTAGCAGGATCTCACTGGCTCTCTGCACACAGGCTGCCACATTCACTCAGCGTCAACCTCCAAACTAGCAATTAACTCTGCAGCCCCGCTCGGCCCTCCTGTGCCCAGCGAAGCACACAGCCCGGGGCGGACTGACCCACCCCCACAACACGCCGTGGACCCTGAACATGGATACGAGGATCAAACACCTCCAAAGGAAGTCCGTTTGCCCGTGTTTTCTGAAAGAGAGTGCTGCAGACTCAGACCTGAGGAAAACTGCAGATGTGAGTGATTGAGGAAGATCTGCAGCATGGGCGGCCATATCTTAACAACCAAAGCTGATTCCAAATCAATACAAGAAATAGTCTTATCTCAGATCAGCCTTTCCATAACTGATTATATTCACTTATTTACAACATCGGATTGTATTTTACTGCTTACTCTTGCTTGGAAAAGAAGTAAACAGAACTACTATTTATATCTTGTAATTACAGTGAACAGCATCCCAGACAATACAAAATGTTCTCAGAACATTGGCTAACATTCTGCAGTGTGACAAGATGACTGTAAATTTTGACTTCAGTGTCTTCAAATGGGTTTGTGTTTCAGTCATTTGCAAACTTCAAGCCACATTATTGGAACCTTTATTATATGAAAATGGATAGAGAAAACTCTATTGTGACAAGAAGATTCTTCTTCATAAAGTATATTTGGTGAATTTCACTGTGTGTTTGGTGTCTTTCAAACCTTCTAATGTTTGTATTTTCATGTATATTTTAGCAGATAATCGTGATTATGTCATTTGAGTAGTATCTTGTCTGCATCAGGTTAGTTGAGCTGCTCTCATGAAGATGCTCAGGAGAGCAGCAGTGAAGCAATGTTTTCCACCAAGGGCTGTTAGCAATGCAGTTGCTCCTAGTATCATTAGCTCTGTAGGATGTTAGTAGCCGACAGCAGTAATTACACTTGCATGAGTACTGAGAGTCCACCTGAGGCAAGATGATACATGCTTCTCTAATGAAAAACTCAACCTACAGTCCCTTTCACCTTCTCCATGTGCTAATTATTGAATTGCAGCTCCCAGACTGAGAACTGTACACACATTCCCATACCGTGTCTCCATTTATGTATCCACTCTTTTGAATGTGCATATGGTTGTGTGTGCATGAGATATTGGCTGTTTTGTATACGTCTGGTAAACAAACGCGCCACATTAGGCATTTGTGACATCACTCATTAATGAGGTTTATATTCCCATGTTTATGTTCAGTCGTTGCCAAACAAAAGCTTAAATGAGGGTGAGCTGAAGAACTTGAAAGGGCAACCCTAAACAGATCATGATGTTTGTCCTGCTATTACACTACTTTGCTTGTTAGACCAATAAATTTGAGGCATAACAGTCTCGTTTAGCCTTATTAAATATGCAGAAAAGCTCAGGTTCAGGGACAAGATAAAAGAACAATTGACATTCTTTTTTAAAACACCATGAGGCAATGAGGAAGTGATTTGGAAGATTTGGAAGCAACGGCGAACATTTGATCCAGTTTTAACTTATATCTGTAAACAAGCTCTCAGTGGAGCCTCGGGGGAGTGATGTCATTGACCATAAGCTGAACAACACAATGAAGAGGCTTTCAGCTCCTGGAGGGGTGTTTCATTAGCTCTTATGTGCCAGCGGCAGACAGAGGTTCATTGGTTTGTTGTAAACCGCTGCCTTTTAGTGAGAAGAAATTATATTAAATGCTTCAAATTTTCAAACAATGAGGCCAGAGTGAAAATTTTACAGAAAGAATCAACAGAGTCCATTGTCTTCCTTCAGAAAAAGTAACACTATGTTCAAATGATTAAGGATGGATAACTGATGGAAGGAAAAGAGGATTCAACTACATCTCAGAAAGCACAGCAAACCACATGATAATACTGTAAATTGCAAACAACTGAAACTCTGTTTTGACACTGGCCATGTGCTCTTAGAATCATATCACTAACCAGACATACATTTTTATATCCTCAGGAGGAAACCAATGGGATTTGAAGAAAGGAATTCTATCAGTTTCAGTGTAATCAATGTAAACGTATGCAACAGAATCTCACACGCTGAGAGAGTTCAGACTGACACAGAGGAGATAAATACTTGATTTTTACTGAAATATTGTTATTCTTCATCCCTCAATTTTTTTTCAGGAATATTAGCTGTAGTTATACAACTGTTATACTAACAGTATAAATAACCAAGGCATTTCAATATAAATCTTTATTTTGTGGAAAACATAATGATCAAAATGATCCTTCGTGCTGCATAGATATTGCACAGCATCAAGATTAAACTTAAAGGGATAGTTCATCCAAAAAAGAAAATGTGGTGTTTATCTGCTTAACCCCAGGGCATCCAAGATGTAGGTGACTTTATTTCTTCAGTGGAACACAAACTGAGATTTTTGACTCAAACAGTTGCAGTCTGTTAGTCATATAATGGAAGTGAAAGGGAATCATGGCTTTGAGAGTAAAAAAAAAAACACAAACAAACTAACAAAACAAGCGAAACCAAATTTAACCCTGCGGCTCATGACGATATATTCATGTGTAAAGACACGAAATGATGTCTGTGCAAGAAACTGAACAGTATTTATATAGTTTTTTTTTACCTCTGATTTACCATCTTCTTCTTCTTGCTTTATGGCAGATCGCAGATTTATAAGTGCATTTCCACCACCTATCTCTCAATTGGACCACTGACACTCCTAATTGAGATTGTAGATAGTATATCAGTATTTCATTGTAAATTGAAATGTAATGCATTAATTTACTAATAACTTGAAAAAATGTATCTGATTTCAATCTGATTTTATGCAACTCAAGTTACTTGTAATGCATTACCCCCAACAGGAGTTATGGTTAGTAGAATAAGTAGAATTACTTATAGGCAATAAAATGTCTTTTGAGGGACCATCAAATAAAC
Source organism: Carassius carassius (assembly GCF_963082965.1). NCBI lineage: Eukaryota > Metazoa > Chordata > Actinopteri > Cypriniformes > Cyprinidae > Carassius > Carassius carassius. Next base: position 6,578,373 of record NC_081758.1, on the reverse strand, counting down.
TGTAACCTATGTAATTTCTAGAGTTTTTGTTCCATTTGCCATTTGTATTCAAAATATTTTTTAACTGTTTTGATGTCTAAGTTTCACACATTGTTGCTTCATGATGTTTCTTATTTATTTCTATTTATTACAGTTTATTTCTGAACAGAGTTTTCAGTCATTATACTTGGACCAATCTAAGAGAGAAATTAATATAACTCCTCACAATTCTGTAAGCATCACTAATACTGTCATGCCAGATGCTGATATAGGTCCTAAATATGAAATTATGTCAGTGTCTGGCTCCTAATTGCTGAGCAGAGGTGAAAGGTCATCTTCTCACGCCGGGCTGTCACCTCATCCAGCCAAGGGAGAGTGGAGCGCACGGGGCGAGAAATAACAACAAAGATCAGCAGCTAAAAAAGCAAAAGAGGAAGTGACTTACAATAGACGGGACCTTTGATCCATTGCTAAAGGAAGACTTCTCTTTGGGGCGTAAAGTATTAATGTGAAAGTGACTCTACCCACTGCACATATGTTACAGCAAATAATGGACCCTAAAATTAGTACACAATAGAAGGCAGACAGGCGACACTCGCACCCTGCCTTGCGCAGGAAGGGAAGAGGGACTGATTGTATGAAAATGAGTGATTTGGCAGTGCACAGACATGTCAGAAGTGGCGGCCGGCCTTTCACGGCGCGGTAAAGGGGAGGCGACGGGTAACGGCATGCAAAGGTTTGTCCCCAAGGTCACATTCGCCCCAGGTCTATTGTGAGAAGAAGGCCTTGACGACTGACGCTTGAAGCAGCTCATGCCAAACGGAGCAGAAGCAGCACCTCAGGTGTGCACTTGACCATTTTTTCACTTATCGCATGAGTTCAACATACAAATTGTCATATGTGGGGTTGTGGGGAAGTTGGAGACTGTTGGAGACCCTCTTGATGGTCAGTTTATCACAGGGATTATTTGTATAATTGTTCAAGAATGTGTTCAGGTTTGCATCTTTAAAATGTAAAGTCACAGTTATTATCTGTGATAAATGTGTCCTTGTGTCCCGTGGTCCAGTGCTCCTGTGTCAACAAGCTTGGCCCCCCTAAATTTGGAATTGTATCACACCAAACTATTTTGGGTTCAATGCACAGTTTGTTCTGTGGGTGGCAGTAATGGAAAATAGTAAACGTCACCAGCTGATGAATTCAAATCTGCTTCACTTTTTGGCTGGCAAGTGGCCTCAATCTGGCCCTCCAATTACTGGGGTCTAGAACCGGATAAGTTAACATCTAAGATAAGTGAACAATCTTTTACTCATTTCACTGTGCATATTGAGTGGTCTGCATGATTTATTTCTAAATGAACCATAAACAAGTTTTAAACCAAGCATCAAGTTTAACAGTCTTGCGTTTGTATGCAAAGGTGTATTCCAGAAAGCAAGGTTTACTTACTGTCACATATACCCTGAACTCTCAGATGATTATCCCAAATTGGCATACTTGAGGTATGCTGGTTCCGAAAATGCATTTGGCAGTAAGTTCAGTCAACTCAAGGGCTTTTCACACTGTGCTTAACCCTGGGTTATTGTCATTCTAAACACCGCTTTTAACCCCGGGTAAAGAAATGGTTCATGTAATTTGAAAGCGGTGTTAGCACTGCCTTTTACTCGGGGTAATGAAATGCGATGTTAACCTTGCATTGCGGTGCTTAGTTTGTTCAGTGTGAAATGGGGCAGTGTTTACTTGTTGCTGCTGGACGCTTGGCAACAGACAGCCAATCAAAAATTGAGCAGTGAGGCTCATGTCACGTCAGTAACAGGAAACGTGCATCATGTAAACAGCAGCCGGTGAGAGAAAACTAAGAAATGTCAAAAGACAGAAAGCATGTGAACTGTAATGTTTAGGAGACGGTATTATTCTTACAATTATGATCAGAAAAGGAAGACATTTTTTTTTTATAACTGGCAAGATGTGAGAAAAGCCGAAAGAATGACGAAGGGTTAACAATTTCAAGTGTGAAAATCCCTTTAGAGTATGTTCATGGTAAACACACAAGACATTCTTAACAGAGAGATGAATCGACGAGTCACAAAGGTCTTATCTATAATATGATAAAAATAAATGTATATACTTTTTTAACCACAAAGTCATATCTTGCACTAGCTCCGCAATGCGTGTATGCAAATTCACTCATTACGTAATCTTATTGGAAAGATCTCGTTGTCTGTGTACTCTGGGTGAGTAGGATATGGTGAAAAACTCTATCACATTTTCTCCTCTAACTTCAAAATCTTCCGACATATTGTTTTACCCTTTTTCTGGAAGAGTTTTCAGGTTCAGAACAGCTGAATTTAGTTTTAGTTCAATCAGCTCAGAGAAGGTTGACTCTGAGTTTAACACGTGCACCACGACTATTAAAAGCCATGATCAATGGAGCTCCAAAATGATGATTCACCATGGCAACGACACCCAAAAAAAAGAGTCTAGCTTTTTCCCACACTGTGAATGTAAAAAGTCTACTTTCGAGTCAATACATTAGTTTAATTCTTAATCAGTGATATAATATCAGAGGTAAAAACTGAAAGAGTGGTAACTTATTGAACTAATATTAATTTTCAATATTAATTTATCCCACAGGCAAAAGATAAAAAAAGCAACTAAACATGAAGTATAAAGGCATTATTCAATCAAGTAAAGCTTTAAGCATATAAGGTTCATGGGTGTAGGCTAAATGACTTAACAAACATATGACATATTAAATCAATATCATTCAGTGTTTATTTCAATGTGCAACAGCTCTTTCACATAGTCTAATGCTCTTTTCACATAATTAAATGTCCTCTAATCCAAACTGTTGCATTTCTAAATTAGAGTAATGAAATTAACATTTGATTTCTACTCACCCAACAGCACGAAGGCTCACAAAACAATGAAGAACAGATGAAAAGCATGGCCACAATACCAAGTATTGGACGAATATTAAAATCCAGCAGGAAAAAGAATAAAAACTTATTTTGTATTTGTAGGAAATAAAGATAACCAAATAAATTTAACAAGCTGTGGTGTTGGTGGTTACTGCATATATCTCAAACTATCCTTCCATCTGGCATCTTTTCCATTCCTTTTTTGATGGGTTTGTGTCAAAGAAACTACAAAAAATGCTCACACACACACTCACACACACACACACACACACACACACACACACACACACACACACACACACACACACACACACACACACACACACACACACACACATATATATCTATATATATATAGATATATATATACAAACCCGATTCCAAAAAAGTTGGGACAATGTACAAATTGTGAATAAAAAAGGAATGGAATAATTTACCAATCTCATAAACTTATATTTTATTCACAATAGAATATAGATAACACATAACAATTGTTCAAAGTGAGACATTTTGAAATGTCATGCTAAATATTTATCATTTATTTATTTAAATATTTGTCATGCTCATTTTGGATTTCAAGAGAGCTACACATTCCAAAAAATTTAGGTCAGGGAGCAATAAGAGGCCCGGAAAAGTTAAATGTACATATAAGGAACAGCTGGAGGACCAATTTGCAACTTATTAGGTCAATTGGCAACATGATTGGGTAGAAAAAGAGCCTCTCAGAGTGGCAGTGTCTCTCAGAAGTCAAGATGGACAGAGGATCACCAATTCCCCCAATGCTGCAGTGAAAATAGTGGAGCAATATCAGAAAGGAGTTTCTCAGAGAGAAAAAATGCATAGAGTTTGAAGTTATCATCATCTACAGTGAATAATGATGTCACGGGTGACAGAATGCTTGGGAAAGCGGAACCTTTCTTTTTCCATGTTCCCCGAGGGGATTATTTTGGTGTAACGCCTCACTCCGGTTCCGGGTGTAGCAGAGGCATTGTCCTACCTAATTACCGCTGATACACGGCAGGTGTGAGAGAGAGAGGAGCGGCGTTTGCACAGGCTTTCAGCTTCACAAAAGGAGGATAAAAGAGCCGTTCAGAAGAGGAGAGGAGGTTGGAGTTGGTAAAAGGCAGTCGGTGTCCAGTTGATCAGTTGTTCGGCTGGGTCTCTGTCGTCGTGTTTTGGGGTAGAAGATCTCCTGTTTGAGCGCTCACGTTGGACGTTGTAATCCTGGAAATTCGTGTAAGTGAAGAACTGCCATTGGAGTCTGTCGTTTAGAGCCGCTTGTGAAATATTACTGGATTGAACTGCTGCTTGGATCTGCGCTGGAAGAGGAAGAGAGAAAGATAAGTGAATTAATTACATCGTTGAATCAAATGTAGAGCTTGAAGAAAAGACTGTGAATGTGAAATTTACTGTTGAGGAGGACATCTGTTTCAGATACACTGGAGAGGAATTGAGAGTTGAATATTCCCATTGAAATGCTTGGATGAAGCGAGGCTTCTGATCAGCCCTACTGTGTGAGTGATTTGCAGTTGTTTGCCTTACCTGATGCATGCTGAATTAATGCTGTGGATTTGTAGTGAACACGAGTGCTGTGTGCTATGCTGAGAAGAGTCTCCCAACGTCTGCTTTCATTCTTGTGAAATGATCTATTGGTCCCCATCTAAATTCCATAACGATACAACTGAACTGGTGAAGTAATGCTTTGTATTATCCTCTCTTCCACTGAGTATTGTCGTGAAGTAATTCCTCCTTGAAGGCTCCTGTTAACTCTCTCTCTTTCTCTGAAAACTACAAGTCTCGAAGAAACATTACCTGTTCCTTACTGTCTGAGTCCTGCAGATGCGCAGCAACGCTGTGAAGTGAGTTTTAAAGTCACAATTCCCCTCTCACGTCCTGATAGGAGAATCTGCTGTTAAGAGAAGAAACATTACCTGCTATCTACCGTCTGAGTCCTGCAGATGTGCAGCAACGCTATAAAGTGAGTTTTAAAGTCACAATTCCCCTCTCACGTCCTGATAAGAGAATCTGCTGTTAAGAGAAGAAACATTACCTGCTATCTACCGTCTGAGTCCTGCAGATGTGCAGCAACGCTATAAAGTGAGTTTTAAAGTCACAATTCCCCTCTCACGTCCTGATAAGAGAATCTGCTGTTAAGAGAAGAAACATTACCTGCTACTTACCGTCTGAGTTCTGCAGATGTGCAGCAGCGCTGTGAAGTGAGTTTTAAAGTCACAATTCCCCTCTCATGTCCTGTTAAGAGAATCTGCTGATACGAGAAGAAACCTTACCTGCTACCTACTGTCTGGGTCCTGCAGATGTGCAGCAACGCTGTGAAGTGAGATTTAAAGTCACAATTTCCCCCTCACGTCCTGATAAGATAATCTGCTGTTGAGAGAAGAAGCATTACCTGTTACTTACCGTCTGAGTCCTACAGATGTGCAACAACGCCGTGGAGTAAGCCTTCCTAGCCACTATCGCACCATTGTGTCCCAAAGACAGTGAAGAATCGTCCCAGCGGCTACTCCGGTCAAATAGCCCGAGAAGACGAGAGTTGCTCATTCTTTCCTTAAGTCGATTATTATTCCATAAAGATTGTTACTTTTGAACTCAATTACTTGCCTCCTCCTTTGTCCGTCTGTTGCGTGCCTGTGGTATTGGCTCCTCACGGTGGTGTCTGGAGTCAGGGGCGGCTGGTCATCCGAGTCCGCCCCGGCCTGCACCGGTGAAAATATCATCCAAAGATTAAGAGAATCTGGAACAATCTCTGTGCGTAAGGGTCAAGGCCAGAAAACCATACTGGATGCCCATGATCTTCGAGCCCTTAGATGACACTGCATCACATACAGGAATGTTACTGTAATGGAAATCACAACATGGGCTCAGGAATACTTCCAGAAAACATTGTCGGTGAACACAATCCACCATGCCATACACCGTTGCCGGCTAAAACTCTATAGGTCAAAAAAGAAGCCATATCTAAACATGATCCAGAAGTGCAGGTGTTTTCTCTGGGCCAAGGCTCATTTAAAATGGACTGTGGCAAAGTGGAAAACCGTTCTGTGGCCAGACGAATCATAATTTGAAGTTCCTTTTGGAAAACTGGGACGACATGTCATCCCGACTAAAGAGGACAAGGACAACCCAAGTTGTTATCAGCACTCAGTTCAGAAGCCTGCATCTCTGATGGTATGGGGTTGGATGAGTGCGTGTGTGATGGGCAGCTTACACATCTGGAAAGGCATCATCAATGCTGAAAGGTATATCCAAGTTCTAGAACAACATATGCTCTCATCCAGATGTCGTTTCTTTCAGTGAAGACCTTGCATTTTTCAACATGACAATGCCAGACCACACATTGCATCAATTACAACATCATGGCTGCGTAAAAGAAGGATCCGGATACTGAAATGGCCAGCTTGCAGTCCAGATCTTTCACCCATAGAAAACATTTGGCACATCATAAAGAGGAAGATGCGACAAAGAAGACCTAAGACAGTTGAGCAACTAAAAGCCTGTATTAGACAAGAATGGGACAACATTCCTATTCCTAAACTTGAGCAACTTGTCTCCTTAGTCCCCAGACGTTTGCAGATTGTTAAAAAAAAGAAAGAATGCATGGCCTTGTCCCAACTTTTTTGAGATGTGTTGATGCCATGAAATTTAAAATCAACTTATCCCTTTTCCATTAAAATGATACATTTTCTCAGTTTAAACATTTTATATGTCATCTATATATATATATATATATATATACTAAATAATAGGGCTCTATTCACTGTTTCAATCAGAAAGCTGTCTTCACTGCTAGTGCGTGACTAACCTTTACTGATGATAATGGCAGTGGTCTAGTATGACCGTATGGTGGAATGTGATCACAACACTCATTGGACGGGAGATGATATGGTAGCGAGTGTAGACATGTTATTGTTTGTGTTTGTGCAAAGCCAGTGACCCTAGCAAAAATAAATAAATAAATAAAAGTTAGCTGCCTAGCTAGTTTTCAAGTTGTTGGAACAGTAAGTGGTAAGTAAATAAATTAAATGATAATTTTATACCTGCTGAACCCAGAAATCCAGTAACAAAAATGCATTAGCATGTTTAGAGTGCTGGTTTATCAGTCAACAGAGTCACTGTTGCATTCAGAGTTCTGCTAACTTCACTTCACTGCACTCTGTTCCTTTAAAGCAGTCTGACAATTACACCATTCTGATGGAAAGGAGGTATTGCTGTGCAAGGGTTTTACAAGGCCAAGCTTTAAAAAATGTGCTCTGTTGCACATTAACGTTTTCTTTTGTGGATTGCAAGGAATCTTTCCCAGGTGCCGAGGTCCTCCAGCGCTCCATTGGGAGCAGGGTTTGAGAACAGTAGGGGTCTAGCATGCATGCTTTTGTCTATTTTCCCATAAGGCTTGGATTCACGGTGTGTGTCACCCAAACCCGCTGCTGCCACTGCTGCAGCAGTAAAATGCATTACCCCCACTTGTCCCTCTTATTACAAGGATTACAAGATCTAATTTCCACAGAGCTGTTGCCTTCTGAAAGCGCCTTTACGCAAAAAAGGGCCCCGGCTTACAAGTAGCTTGTTTATGTTGGTCGACTGAGAGCTGTTAAACGTTTCAGTTGCGGTAACTGAAGCCAAAGTCTCCGGCTGCAAATAAGCTAACGTGAGATCAGACTTGCCAAGCCTGAGAAAGAACAAGAGGAAACTCCCGTCATGAGGACAGATTTCATTCTGTGGACTCTAATAAAAGTCCACACACAATTTGGTTTTCATAATTTACTTGTGTATTTAATATTTCACTCGCATGACTGACAGTTTGATAATTCTGAGGATGTCAAATACAGTTATTTGAGTTCTCTCACCCCGCTACTATATAACTATTAACATTACTGCAGACATGCCTTACATAGAAAAGATGGCAATTCAGTTCATCTAGATGTTAACATTTTTTTTTTCAGTGTAATCTAAATTAATTGTATTGTTATCTTAAAAAAAAACATGAAAGCCCCAAACTCTTTCATTTTTGCTCATTTATAAGATGAAGTAATGCAGTAACATTACATGTTAAATTGATAGATTGGCTTATTTTGCTAATGGCATACATGGTCATGTAAACGCAAACTGTATGTGGTGTTCACATTGGTTTCTGAAGTGCATTCATGTGTCTGAAATGACTGGACAATCAAGGAAACAGAAAGGTACATGGTTCTCGCTTTAAGCTGCTCATGCTTTCTTCAAAATAATAGTGATAATTAGCGTTAGCTTCAGTTTGCCTCTTACCTGTCACCTGAGACTCGAATGTCTGGTAATAAGTTGCCAGCATTTATTCGTAAAAACAAACACAAATTTCAAAGGCATATTGAGCATTACAGGTAAATTCTCCAAAGGTTTGAAAGACTCTGACAGACAGCTCTGATGACAAATGCCCGCAATATGAACCGGTCGCAGCTGGTTCTGGGTATTTAATAAACATGTAAACAATCCAGTTCACCTCATTAGGTGATTGCAAATAGCCACGCTGTCCATAAATCAAGAGTCAGGTTATCATGGCCTCTGATCTAAACTGTACCGGGGCGCCCAGCTGTCTGCGCTGTGGAAACTGTGAACAGCGGGCTGTAAAGAATTAAATTCCTCCTGACTAGTTTACCTTTCCTCCTCTGAGACTCAGGAGCATACATACAGAAGATATGAGCTTAAAAACCCCAGCAGTCGCTTGTTACACTTACATAAAAGAACATGATCAGATGCACACAGAATGCTGTGTAAATGAATAACTTGTGAATGTAGCTTTGTCCTGCAGGTCATTTAGGGACTGAATTGATAATGTGTTTCTCTAGTTTAAAACTATAATTCAATATCTTGTCCAGGCAAGTCTTTTGTCTCTATGAAACACAGTAAAGATACTGTAAAAGTTACATAAGATCATCTGATTGTACAGTGTAGATTTTTTATGGATGCACTGATATCTGTTTTCTTCACATGTCATCAGAAAGAAACACATTTATTCTTTACTGTTGCAGTTTTGTGCTACACTCTTAATGTAATAAATAAATGTAATTCTTTTTTTCTTTTCATTTTTACAGTAACTGATAATTATTTAAAGACAGACATGTTGTGAGCAAAGAGATGGCTAATTGTTTGTATATGTTTTTGTTGAACCCATCACATTAATTATTTTTTCCCCCTTTTTTTAATAGCAAAATTATTGCGGAAAAACTACATTGCCCATGATGCTATACAGAAATTCCACCAATCAGAGAGTCACATCTAGCAAAGTGTGTTAAAAGAGTTCTGCCCAGTCTCTCTATGCTCTTAAAATATATATGCATATTTTTTTTCAATAAACTTCTTCTTTAAAAGAATAGTTTTCTTTCTCCATTTTACTTGCTTCATGGTATTGTACTGTAGTTCTTAATAAATATTTATTTTTGTAACATTCACAGTGTGGGAAAAATGAATGGGAAAAATACTTTCATAACCAGTCCTGCTGAAAAAGTGGATGGACCACTAATGCACTCTTATTACAAAATAATATATAAAATAAAAAGAAAAAAACATAAAAATAAAAACAAAATATTTAATACACATGCAATAGGCTAGAGATGTGTTGAACTTTGTGATGGAGGTACTTAAAGTTTTGTCTTCAGTATGATCCTGCGTTATGTCATTTTCTCCACAGTTTTATTGCATATCTTTGATTAGAGACATGATTCTGACAAGTACTGAGAATTGTGATGGAGTGTCTGATAGTGAAGCACATGTAGACTTGACAGTGATGGGGATTTGCAAGAGATTAAAGTTCAGGCTTGATTTCAGTGAATCTAAGTGCTATTGACAAAAGCAGGAGATCATGTGGAGTCATCGGCTATAATCAGAACAAGTCTTTAATCACACAGGCTTTCAACTTACCCGACAGTATCGAATTACCTCACATCCGAATCACAGCATATGGCCGCTCACTGGAAATCGCTGACGCTCAGCTATACACAGAAGCATGTCTGAAAATATGCTATTCACAGCGACTCCATGAAATGAATCGAGTATTGTTGCCATTGTCATTATTATTCTCCATAACGGATGTGCAGTTTAGATTATCTGTGGGGGTCATGGAGTATTGTGTCTAATTTGGGAGGCCTGGCTGAATGAGGAAGCGAGGAATATCCTGACTACATCTTTAACCTATTCAGGCAGAATGATGTCATGATTAGAAGAGGAAACTAGCCAAAAAGCAAACACCCCCCAAGCATTAAGAACAGAGAAAGAGAAGACAGCAAGACAGACAGAGAGAGATCAAAGAACAGCAGCACGTCTCACACTTGTCTCCATACCAAACACATAGTATGAATGTGCTGGATCAGCGCAGTGGCCTGCTGTTCCACTCGATTACTGCTCCTCTCTCCCTCCCCATGCAGGACATGATGAGGTGACGTTAGACAGTGAGCAGGAGCATCACGCAGACACTGGTGCTACAGAAACAAGCCTGGCTCACATTTTAGCCCAAATTCCAATCTGGGCTTTTCTGCATTACTTTTGTGATTATTTCCAGTACCTACCTTTCCTGCAAAATTCTCCTTATTGTAAAAAAATAAAATATTGTAATTTAAATAAAAAATGAAAAATAAAATAAAATGATATTAAAAATGATATACAATAATATAAAATTTTGGCACACTGTTTATGCTTCCATAAAACTTTAATAAAGTACAATATTTTGATGCAGTAATACACACAATATGTGTCAAGGAATTTCTAAATAAGCACCAGCACCTGATAGAAAGCAAGGGACCTCAGCTACCAAACCAATTATCCAGTAAGCAAAAAGACCAAAAATAGTTAAGATAGAAAGACATCCTATATTTATGTTTGTACATACATGTGTGTGTGTATGTATGTATATATATATATGTATGTATACATGTGTATGTAGGCCTATATATATATATATATATATATATATATATATACATACAGTATATAGGGTATCACATGACCCAGACATTTTCTTGACAGGTTTCATGAGATGCAGGCTTTGGAATGTGGGAAGCGTGTTGCAGTACAGTTCTTGGCTGTGTATCACAGAGAGGGCGTGCAAAGTCACTTACTGTACAACCCTCCATAAAATCCTCAAGCTGTTCCCACGAGACTGACGACTGAACTGATTGTGTTTCTCACTTGAGCTGTTTAACAATACTGGGCTGATGTTGTCCGAGAGCACAGTGTTCCAAATCCACAGATAAACACTTCCTTCACAGGAAGGACACCTGATCTGCTCTCTTCATTAGAGGAAGGGAAACATGCAATATAGAGATCAGGTCCCAAAAGTCCCACAGGCATTGCATGTAACCACTGATTAATGTCTATATTGCTATCTATACCAGTTACAACAAAGCCAGAATTTCTTCTGGTAATACACAGCTCTCTGGTATAATTGTAGGTAACACTTAATTTTATTGGTCCTTTTGACTACAAGTAACTCTGCAACTCCATGTCAGCTAGCAGTCTTTAGAGTATTTTAATGTCTGCTTAATATCTGTTAACACTATATTTTTTATGGATATTCTATTGACTACAAGTCTCTTTGCAAGTACATGTTAACTTATAATTATTAGTTGACATTTAGTTGCAAAGTTACTTATAGTCAACAGAATTTATTAAGGGGTCATCGACATGAAGTGGAACCCAACTGAGATGGGTCTATCGCTTCTTTCTGTGTTTGATATTCATGTATAATGACACCAAACTCTATAACTATTGAGTTAGGTAAGTGGTCTCTTGCATATCTGTGCTAGTTTCATATCTCAGACTTTTCTTAGGTTGTGTTCAAAGGTGGAGAATATCTGAAGAGCACTTTACAGAATGACACGGCGATCTGACTGGAACTTGCCTTGGGACATTGTAGGCCTTGTGCGTATGTTGCAGCAAGTCCAGTCCTGCTGAGGGTAAGACAGTGAGGGGATCACTTCAAACACTCTCGCTTTAGCTCTCCTCTTAAGACATAACTCACATGGCCCTGTCACCTTGTCGGTGTAAAATATGTTCTTGCCCCAAACTAAAACAAACAACACATCCATCTCCATTTACTTGACTTCCAGAAGATGTGGGGGAGAAGAAAGGGCTGCATTTAAAGGGCTCTGATTGGTTCTCGGCTACGTCCCTGCTTTGACCACCATCGGGTTTTTGACATTCAATTTGAAGCTGGTTTACACCTAAAAACCAAGTTCAGTGACTTTTCACTCACTGAAATACTCAAGGCTTCTTCACAGAAGTTATGTTTGGGAGTGAAGTCAGCCTGACATTTCACATTTATATTGATCTTCTTAAGTTCTTTGTTTTTACAGCAATTGACAAGAAACAGCCATTTCTTCCCAACCTAACATAAAAAGAGTATTAAAGAAAATAATTGGAAAAACATGCAGCAGGGTTTTGATATTTTTTATTCAACTGAAGAAACAATTTGCAACTGTCAAAAAATGAAATCCATTTACTTGACCCTGCAAACTGCTGCCTTCCTCTCTAATAGTGCACTTTGTTTAGTTTCCCTTGATCGTAATACTGGGCTCCATCTTGGTTCAGAACATAGCCACGAGTTATCCAATCCCAAGTCTAAACACATCTCGGTTGCCACACGTGTCCAGGCGTCTGTGTTTATTTAGGCCAGACTTTCAACCCCTCATCATCTCTGCTGAAGTCCGCTCTTTCCAATTTCACCTGACCCCTTGAATGTGCTCAAGATGTGACGGATTCCTCTGTCACAGCTCTGGAAGCCATTTTCTCCCTGTACCTGATGATTGGGATACTGGCGGTTCTGGAGAGGACAGTTCTCTCTGACGGGAGCACGGCCTTCGTGTCAGACCTGATTAAACAAGCCGTCACTGGGAGTCTCTGTCCCTCAGCAGCGCTTGTGTCAGGAGCCTTATGGGAAAGCAATCTGTGCCAAGTGTGAGTTCATCAAGCAGCCTGAGTGCTGGCAGGTGACATGACAATTATCAGGGGTTTCCTTAACCCTTTAGAACCAAAAGCTAAAATTGGCCGTTTTCACTCATTTTGTTTTTTTGAGTATAAAATTAGAACATAATGTGGTATATTCAAGTGTAAGGTGTCATTTTTTTCAGATAATTATAGGCTTTCAGGAAATTACTGTTATTGTACATTATTTTGTGTAATGAGTTAGTAAATAGAATTTAAATAGACAAAAAAATTAAAAACATGCAACTCTGTGAAAGGTCTTGAGTATCACTCACAGGAACAGGCAGATGATCGCATCTCTCTCGAGCTGCCATCCAGGGGAACATCTGTGAGCGGAGCAGCTAGCAGCTCCTGAACGTTTTGCCGTGTCATGAGCTTATCATGGTGGATGGCACACATCTCTTTGTGTAAAATGAAGCTGTTGGTCACTGCAATGTCCAGGAAGTGCTGGAAAATGGTCACATATGACTTGTTTTATGGGGCACCGACTTTGTTCTGAGCATCTTGTTGGAGGTGTCAAGTCCCCCATGTACTTATTGTACAGCTACAGCTGCGACCACTGCCCCGGCCCCTCTGAGATGGTGTGTGTTTGATGTAGATGGCCCATTTGCTTCTTCATAGATAACTGGAGTAAGCCACACTGGAAAAAAAAAAGCAGCATGTATTACAAACTCACTATATATGTACATAAAAATACTTTTCATTATGAAGCAATCTATTAGTAAGAGAAAATTTTTACAAATAATATATAAATATATAATAATATAATAAATAAATAACTATAATAATACAATAAAATAATAAAAATAAAGCCTGCAGTTACTAACATTTGCATACACACAATCACACACACATACATGCACCTACACACACACACACACGCAAATATACAGATATAGACATAAATGCATGCATGCACAAAGTCACGCAAGCGCGTACACACACACATTTAGCATACACATCATAGACTGTATAAGATACACACATGCACACACAAACAGATATACACACACACATACACACAGATATACACATGCACACATTAGCAGTAGCACACACAAACACACATAAACATATGCACACATGCATGCACTTACACAAACATACATATAACGTTACACATACACGCACACATTCGCATACACACACACACGCACCTTTACTTACTTACACACACACACACACAGAGAGAGAGAGAGAGAGAGAGATATGTCCATGCACTTACATACACAATTATGTATGCATGCACACGCAGCCATACACATAACGTTACATAAGTAAATATGAACGCATGCATGCATGCACATACGCACTTACAAGTGTGTGCAACGCACATATAAGTGTGTGAAACAGTGTTTTTTCGAACAGAAACACGGAGTCTGACTATTTTATTCATTTCTCATCGATTCATCAGAAAGAAACAAATAAATAAGCTTCACTTACCAATCCACGACTGGATCAAAACCAGTACACCTCCTCAACGTCTGAATACAGACTCCGGGTCCTATGAATCATGTTCAGCCTCTTCCCAGGTGTAATCAGAGATCAAATCAATCGCCTCCTCTTGTGTAAAACCTTTTTTCGCCATGTTTTTGTTCGTTTTTGTTTATATTTCACACTCTCAAACTTTCAAACCTGCTGCGCTCCGTATCTCCCGCTTCAGCTCCCCCCTTCCCCCTCTCCCCGAAAGCTGCTGTCATTTGCTGCTGGAAAGCATGCAGTTACTGTATTAAGCTGTATATTGTCTTAAAGCGCAAGCTGTCTTCTATCAGACGCTATTGGATTTTTTTTCATAGTGCAAACGGTTGCTGAGTTATGAAAACATTAATACCGCATGGTAAATTGTGTCGGCGCCGACACGTTCGGTTTTAAAGGGTTAATCTTGACGAAAACTCTTCCTGAATTCCAGTGCTGCTGAAGAAAGATTTTAGCAAGTGTCTTCTGTTGGCCTGGAACAGCTTTTTTGTAGGGATATTCTGGAATGGCTCCACGCTAATCATCACTTTTTAAATTTGCTGATGAAGAATGTGAAGACAACACTGTTTGGAACACCACAAGGAGAAGGCTCTGAGCTCCTGGCCTGTCGAGGCAGGAAATCACTTATAATTGAAGGAAAAGCAGCTTTGTCAGAACCTGAGAGCTTCTGTATAAATGCAGAATACAAATTACATTACAGCGATCACACTCTGAAGAAAGGATTCGCTCTTCTCAGCATTTATGAAGCCTGAAATGGTGGCTGTGAATGTGTGAACACTGGAAAACAATCAAGTGATGAAATATTGTCCATCCGAAGAGAGACATTGAAGAGCTTTTAAAGATCGATATCCCAAAGTTCTAGATGAGAAAAGTAAACTGGATGGGGAGAATTTGATACACATGCATGTATGTGTTCATAGCAGTATATTGCTGTGTGATGAGGTGGTGTCTGAGCTATGTGAGTGCCTGAAGGCTATCCTCCAGGCTGTAAAGTAGGCGCCACAGCTCTGGACCCTAAGGAGCTGTCAATCAAAGGCATGAATCATTCAGAGAGCCTTTATCTTCCCCACCAGTGGTGCGATCCAGAGTGATGGTGCCAAACAACCTTTCTGTGTCTCTCTCACTTATAATATCTTTCACCTCCACTTCTTCTCTTATCTTCACATTTCCTCAACTTTGCAACAATTTTCTGTTCATCCTGTCACCACTGCAGGGACTGAAGCCTGCCTACCAGACACAGCTGTCAACACAAACAGAAAGCAGCAACCCCAGGGTGTTAAGATCAAGAGAAACCACTGCATTGTGCCCAGTGGCTACATGACTGTGTTCTGCTGGCTCTGATGCATGTCACCCTGTGACAGTAATATGGACTGAACCCTTGCAGGGACTCCAGGATTTAGGTGGAGTTACAATCAAGCACTTACATTTAGGGGTTATGAGATCGCCTCATTTGGTTGCAGCTGATCAGATGATGTGCTTAATATCTAGTGCTGTCTAAGGCTATGGATTATTATGTGCCTATGCAAATAACTTACAAATGAGGGACACATGCAGTTTTATGTTAAGGAGGCAATGACTTGTGAAGTGCTAGCACAAAGTTTCAAACATTGTCACAGAATAGTATAAACTGGAAGAAGGATGAATATAGGAAGAATAAAGTAAGTTTTTCAAAGTCAGCGGAATGCAGTTAAGTGTTCATGGAAGAGATGAATGATTCTGTTGTGGGGTTGTTTTAAAAAGATCAAAGGAAAGTACATACATTAATAATACTGTGCCACGCTTGGCTGAACCTGATTAATTTTAACAATGCTCCTGAAGTTTTGACCAGTACATTAGACTTCATCCCTGTCCATCATGGTGTGATCAATTTGATTGTGACTATTTAACGTGTGTATGGAAGGCAAGCTGTATGATGAAGTATTAGCTCAATGTCTATTTAAAAACAGCGTTTGACCTTCCAAAAACAGATGATAGGAACAGTTGATACATTTTCAATATTTCATGCTTGATCAGATCTGCTGGCCTCCCATTACTGCCTGGGGCCTTGCCAAAATCAGGCCATCTATGGTAATGGTTCCCAACTACGTTCCTGAAGCACCAACACTTCACACTTTGCATGGCTTCTATAATTTCTTGGAGTCTCAAATATTGAGCCGATGAGTTGAATCAGGTGCGTTTGATTAAGGAAATATAAGTATGTGTGAAGAGTGTGTACCTGTCTGAGATGAGGATGATGATCAGAACCACCTAGTGTCAGCACTCTGATCAGGGATGCCTTCATGAAACCCTGTAATGAGATGTGATCAGGAACTAGAGAACAGAGACAGCACACCTCTAGAACTGTCCATCTCCATTGATCTTTCCCATCCAAATTCAACAAATTCAATCTCTATATCAAAGGATGAACAAACAGCGAATGTTACAGCAGGCACACTTTAGGCCGGTGAATTCTCGATCTCTTTGTGAAAAGCTGCCAAGCTCTGGTAATCCCTGGCATGTGAGCAGAATAGCTTCTCAGTCCATTACTGTGGTGTTAGTGGCTATAATGTTGCCTTGTTGTTAGTGGCAGCGTTAATGTAACGCAATCCTCTGGTCTCCCGCTCGGCCTGAATGTAGCAGACAGCGAGTCTGACCGGAGCGTGGCATCAATTCTAATGGGCTTTTTAGGGCTGTAATGATGGGAATCTGTTAACGCCTCAACTGTCATGCCCAATTATGAACAACCAAACAATGACTCCATTCACACTGGATTGAGTTACATACTCTTTTCCACTGGGTTATCACCATTAAGAGGATCCTAGTCTGCTGGTCCAGCTGTGTGAAATGTATATCCCAGAATGAATATATACTAATAGACACATTTTTAATTGTCTTGAGAAGATGAAACCAAAATTTGAGAATTGGAAAGCAACACAGCTATTCCCTCACTCCCTGATGTCAACTTAGGACTGACATGGCTTAATGGCAAATTTGAGGAAACATTACCACTCCTAATCTTTCTTAGCTGATACTTGCCATCTACTGTTATCCTATTCAATTTCTAAAACATCTTGGGTGCTGTGCTTTGAAGCCAATTCCTGCTTTCACATGAGCAAAAAACAATGAAGTGGTTACAAAGAATGAGATGGGATTTCTTCATTTTCTGTCATCACAGGAGTGTCTTTTAGGAGCATCTGCACTGTCTGTCAAACCCATGACTCAATATCAGATAAATGTCTCCCAGTCAGAGATGTTTATGTACATACGCTTTTAGCAGGGCACTTACCTTTAGAGGTTAGAGCTATAAAGAGATAATTGCTGTGTGAGTGAAGTCAATGGTCCCCTCGTCTAGATACCTTTGTGAAGTTTCACCATAAGTGTGTGTGTATGGGGAACTCTGTTTGTGAGGTGCATTTCCTAATGGGAAAACTTGCCTCTAACAATGTAGAGTGTCAATATTTATGTTGCTGCTCAGGGTTGATATGTGCACATCAGTCATCTTCTGTGGTTGCATATTACAGAACAGAGGCAGTGACTGATCATCCTGAGGGCAAATGCTGGAATATTCCAAGTAGGTGAATGAAAGTACAAAGTGCAGTCATATTTTTCATTATTATTTCAAACGTATCCTGAAGAGCTGGCATGCAAAAGCTTGTCAGCAGACAGCCATGGGTCAGCCATTCTTAAAAAAATACTAAATGAGTCATGGTGTGCATTATATATTTTTTTACAATCAGTTCTCCATGGCAGTTCTTGCACATGAAGGAGTTTATTGGTTAGGCATTGGTAACATTGACACTCTGACACTTTAACAGCCAGATGTTGTAAGAGTTTAAGTGATATCAAGGTAGGGAGGATCAGTATAAATATGGAGGGGCAGAGCTGTAAGTTGAAGGAGGTGGGGTATTTGGGAATGGGATGTTTTGGGTGGAGTGGGTGGAGCTGTATTTTAAAACAATTTGAGTGGAGGGCATTGACCACATCATCAACTCTACTTTGTGTTGGAAGTTTGTGTTTGGAGAGGAATGTCTATAATGTCTCCATGTGACAGATTTGAATGCATCAGCCCGATGGCTACCATAAAACTTTTAATTCTGCAAAAACACACAGCAATTAAACAGGGATGAAGACTTACATAAATGCTCATTTGAAATGGACTGTGTTGGAAAGCAGGATTGTGCAGGGACAAAATCACCACTGAAAACCCCATTTCACTACAGATAATCATCATATGTTTCTCATACTCTGAGAGTTTGATTGCCTTACTTTAAATCCAGTCTTCATCCAGAGGATTTGGGGGCCTAACAATGATCCCAAAGGCTCCAGATTTTTCTAAAACCTGCTTCTTCTGTGGGTGAAATCGGTTGTCTTTCCTCATCTTCACATCTCTTTGAATAAAAGTGTTTGCTAAATAGTTAAATATAATTATAAATATCTGATGCTTGCTCAAAGTTATCGTATGGCTTCGGAAAACGTGTAATACAGTGCAGGTCTTAAGGCAACACACTGTAAAAAAGGAAATGTTGAGAAACTTTTATAAAAGTTATCCTTATAAACTTATAAATCAATGCAACTTCAGATTTTCAGGTTCTGCTTTGTTTCGTAAGAGTTTAATTTGTTCAATAAATGCCTCATTCACTCAATAAATGAATTAAGGAATCTATAGATTTCTTGCTCAGGAAATTTTCAGTTATCCACAATAAATTTGTCTACGCAATCTGTTTATTCAGATCAAATAAACCTGGGATATTGTTTTTCAATGTTATACAAAAGTCAGCAAACAGCAAAACAATAATCATGTAGGAATTACTTCAGGGGTATTTGAATTTTCTTCAGGATTGTGAAGGATTCTTCATCTCATCTGTTCCAATCTCCCTAAAGTTTACTGTAGCTCAACCTGTATCACAGTTAACTTTACAAAAGCTATATTTGTTAATCAGAAGCCATGATAGGTTTCATCTCGGTGAATAATTCATGTCTCTTGACTGCTAGCATTTCAGCAGTTGTTTAGCCACCTCAGCCTGTGAGAGTTTCCAGGACTGCACTCCAGATGCCCCACACATTATAAAACTGAAATAATGTCAGAGCAGAATAGAGTAACAGTAATTTGTTGTCCCGCCTTGTCCAATGAAAGACAAAAAGTGATTTGAACCATGATAGAGTTTCAGTAAGCAAAAGCCCCTGGGTTTCTAAAGAGCAGGATTTCAATGCTCTCTTTGAAAGCAGAAAATATATAACAAAGGGAGCTTTAGGAACGACTCACTATCATGAGAACATCTTATAAGAAACCTGTTTCATAGCACAAACAAAACATGCTGCAACAAAAACACAATCACAACCTTGTGTACACAAAGCCTGTTAATTACTGTGACCCTTCCATAAATAAGCTGCATTATGATGCTGTATTGCACAATGAAAAATTGCAGATAAAATGCTTTTAACTGTTTACTCCAGTAGTTTATCAAGCAGTCTGTACACTGCAGTGTAACTACGTTTAAGTGTAGTATGTAGTAATCGGTAATACTTTATTTTAATGGTCCCTTTTGAATATTCTGTTGACAATAAGTAATGTTGCACCTACATGTTTTATAACTCTAATCAGAGTATTGGTAGACTGTTTGCTTAATATCTGCTAACTCTTTATTGTCATGGTCTCTCAACAGACATTCTACTGACTGTGTAATTTTGCAAGAACATGTCAACTTATTCTAACCCTAGCCCTACCAGTCTACTAATACTGTAAATAGAGTTGGTAGACAAACTTCAGTTCAGTCTAATGGAACAATTGCTTTGTGTAATATCTGC
This sequence comes from Carassius carassius, assembly GCF_963082965.1. Taxonomy (NCBI): domain Eukaryota; kingdom Metazoa; phylum Chordata; class Actinopteri; order Cypriniformes; family Cyprinidae; genus Carassius; species Carassius carassius. The sequence continues at coordinate 6,558,253 of NC_081758.1, read as the reverse complement.
ACAGGTGCATTAGAAGCTGTGGGGACAATTTATTTTTTAGTCCCCTTTAGACATATCTACAAATATGTAGATAACAGTATGTGCGTGGTAGTATTATTGCAGTTCTCTTACGAGAGCTCTCTCGTACTGCGTCTTAGCTAAGACGCTACGGGAAAAGTCTCTTTTCACGAAATACTGAAGCAAAAAATTATCCTTAATTTTGTATTTTTGTAAAGCGCATTTGCAGCAGTACACAGCCATAGGCGAGACGGCTCGTTCGCTCATTGGCTTGTTCTGCGGCAACTGCACAGCCTATCGAGCGCAGGCTGATGCAACATCAGACCAATAAGGGCGCTTCGCGCCCTTCTTGCCACTTCCCGCTGAAACGGGTGTGGCCCAACCTATAAAAGGAGCTCGAAAAGGCTGACTCACCTGATTTTTCATCTCTTCAGCGAAGCTCACGCATCGCTGGATCACGGAGGAAGCAAGCGCCGTCTGAAAGAGCATATCAGCAGGACGAGCCATTCTGAAGCTGCTGGCATCGCCACCTTCCACTGCCGTTCCTGCTGCGCTATCCGGCGCCCATATCCTTTACATCCTTGATCTGTTATATCCTGTAAGTGTGTTCGCCCTGCGACGCACATTCACAAAAGAGCTGCGTCTTTTTAAAGATGCCCTCGTGCGGCTCCTTCAGAGCCCCGCTCAGCGAAGGAGATCGTCACGTCATCTGCGTCTCCTGTCTGAGTGAGGACCATGCAGCGCTCGCGCTCGCTGACGGCGGATGCCCTCATTGCGAGTTAATGCCTATGGTGACTCTGAGGACTCGCCTGGCATCCTTCTCGAATCCTGCATCATCCGCTGCGCCGCAGCGCCGTAAGAAGCGCCGCTCGCAGCGCATACCAGAACCGCCTCCAGCTCGGCCGAGCTCGCCGGTTCCCTCCGCTTCACCGGCCTCCCCTGCATCGATTCCCGATGCTCAGCGTCCGCTGCTTGCCGACGCGTCATCTGAGGAAGTGGATCTCAGGCCCACGTCGGAGAAAGAAGACACGTGCTTTCTCTCTTTCGCAGTGTTTTCTCTACTTCCTGTTGGCCTTCTGTAGCAAATCGTAGCTCCGTGTAGCTGTTATTTTATTTTTTCTCTAGAATCTTTATCTTACTATCACTCTCTGTTTTTTTAAAAGTGGTAAAATATAACTTAATTCACACCATATTTCTGATATTATCGATCAATCTTATCAGATTAACTCCGATCGTTCACTTTTATTTTATTTCCGTGAGTGCAGTACACCTGCAAAGCGTTAGCACTCGTTAGCTTTTCATTAGTGTTTTCATTCGAACCTATCGCTGTATTCTTTTCTCCTCTCGCTCCAGTTTTTCACAAGTTCATCAAACAACCGCAGTATAGAAGTTTCATCAAGCACGGTGAGTAATGGCTTCTCCTATCATTGTTTCTTGCAACTCTTGCCACATGTATAGTTTATCTATCTCTGTCGCTGATGAGGGATTCACATGTGATAAATGCAGGGAAATAGTTAGGCTGACAGAGAAGATTTCAGAATTAGAGACACGCATCCAGACTTTAATTGAGGACAGTAAGAATGTTAGGGCTCTAGATACGGCTTTGGATGCGTCTAGCTCAGGGATTCCTGTACATTGTTCGGTTCCGGAAACAGAGCCCTTGCAGCAGGGCAACTGGGTGACGGTGAGGCAGCGTAGTCGTGGGTCAAAACACCGCTCTTCTGTTCCGATCAAAACATTAAACAGGTTCTCCCCACTCAGTGATGCACCCACTGAGAAACCTGATGAAAGTGCTCTAGTTATTGGTGATTCTATTGTACGGAACGTGAATATAGAGACACCAGCCACCATAGTCAAATGTTTACCGGGAGCCAGAGCGCCTGACATATTGGCAAATTTAAAAGTGCTGGCTAATGCTAAACGTAAATACAGTAAGATTGTTATTCATGCCGGCGCTAATGATGTTCGACTTCGCCAGTCGGAGATCACTAAAAATGACATTAAAGAGGTGTGTGAATTTGCAAGCACGATGTCAGACACTGTAATATGCTCTGGTCCCCTCCCTGCTTACCGTGGTGATGAGATGCATAGCAGATTGTCATCACTCAATGGCTGGATGTCTAAGTGGTGCCCACAGAATAACATAGGTTTCATAGACAATTGGACGAGCTTTTGGGGCAGACCTGACCTGCTTAAAAGAGATGGTCTTCATCCCTCCTGGGGTGGCGCCACTCTTCTCTCTAGAAATTTGGCAAATAGTCTTAGTGTTTATACTTGACTAACTGGGGCCCAGGTCAGGAAGCAGACAGACTGGCTAAACCGACCGTCTGCTAGCCGCCTCCCGTCACAGAGGTAAGTTAATTCTCAGCACATAGAGACTTTTTCACCTAGATATCACACTATAGAGACTGTGTCTGTTCCCCGAATGCTAGTCCAAAATGCAGCAGCAAGAGTTCTTACTAGAACCAGGAAGTATGACCATATTAGCCCGGTCCTGTCAACACTGCACTGGCTCCCTATCAAGCATCGTATAGATTTTAAAATATTGCTTATTACCTATAAAGCCCTGAATGGTTTAGCACCTCAGTATTTGAATGAGCTCCTTTTACATTATAATCCTCTACGTCCGCTACGTTCTCAAAACTCAGGCAATTTGATAATACCTAGAATATCAAAATCAACTGCGGGCGGCAGATCCTTTTCCTATTTGGCGCCTAAACTCTGGAATAACCTACCTAACATTGTTCGGGAGGCAGACACACTCTTGCAGTTTAAATCTAGATTAAAGACCCATCTCTTTAACCTGGCATACACATAACATACTAATATGCTTTTATTATCCAAATCCGTTAAAGGATTTTTAGGCTGCATTAATTAGGTAAACCGGAACCGGAAACACTTCCCATAACACCCTATGTACTTGCTACATCATTAGAGGAATGGCATCTACGCTAATATTTGTCTGTTTCTCTCTTGTTCCGAGGTCACCGTGGCCACCAGATCCAGTCTGTGTCCAGATCAGAGGGTCACTGCAGTCACCCGGATCCAGTACGTATCCAGACCAGATGGTGGATCAGCACCTAGAAAGGACCTCTACATCCCTGAAAGACAGCGGAGACCAGGACAACTAGAGCCCCAGATACAGATCCCCTGTAAAGACCTTGTCTCAAAGGAGCACCAGGACAAGACCACAGGAAACAGATGATTCTTCTGCACAATCTGACTTTGCTGCAGCCTGGAATTGAACTACTGGTTTCGTCTGGTCAGAGGAGAACTGGCCCCCCAACTGAGCCTGGTTTCTCCCAAGGTTTTTTTCTCTATTTTGTCACCGATGGAGTTTCGGTTCCTTGCCGTTGTCGCCTCTGGCTTGGTTAGTTGGGGACACTTCATCTACAGCGATATCGTTGACTTGATTGCAAATAAATGCACAGACACTATTTAATTGAACAGAGATGACATAACTGAATTCAATGATGAACTGCCTTTAACTATCATTTTTTCATTATTGACACTGTATTCCTAATTAATGTTGTTCAGTTGCTTTGACGCGATGTATTTTGTTTAAAGCGCTATATAAATAAAGGTGACTTTGACTTTGACTTTGACGTGCTCTCTGCTTGCTTCGGGCAGTGAGGGTTGGGCGAGCTCCGTGGATCTCGCGCCCGCTGCTCAGAGGCCCAGCAGACGGGGGGATATCGATAAGGAGCTGATGCGTGTACTCTCGCTGGCCGCGGCGAGCCTCGGCCTCGAGTGGTCTGCACCAGCGCCCCCTTCACGTTCCCGGCTGGATGGCAGCTATCTTCCGGATGAGCGCTCTTCCTCAAGCTCAAAGCACGCCCCTTTTCTTCCTGAGCTTCACGAAGAAGTGGCGAAAGCTTGGGACGCTCCATTCTCGGCGAGAATCCGCTCATCTGTTTCGCCATCATTCTCCACACTGGACGGTGCTAAGAACAGAGGCTACCTGTCACTTCCGCCAGTGGAACAGGCTATAGCAGCGCACCTTTGCCCGCCCTCTGCTGGACGGCGGACTAAGGCGGCGTTGCCATCCAAAGCCTGCCGCATGACGTCATCGCTGCTCGCACGGATATTCTCTGCTGCTGGGCAGGCTGCGTCTGCGCTACACACCATGGCTACGCTACAGATTTTCCAGGGCGATCTTCTCCGCAAGCTGGATGAGATGGGACCTGAAGCGATCTGTCTCGCGGATCTGAGGAGTGCTTCGGATCTCTCCCTCCGCGTTACTAAGTCCGCTGCACAGGCCATGGGACGGGTTATGGCTTCCGCTACGGTGGCTGAGAGGCATTTGTGGCTGATGCTTTCTGACATCAAGGAGTCTGAGCGCGCTGCGTTCCTTGACGCACCGCGAACTCCTGCCGGCCTCTTCGGATCTTCCGTCAACGAGTTTGTGGAGAGATTCGCCGAGGACCAGAAAGCTTCGCAGGCGTTCAAGCACTTCTTGCCGAAGCGCTCCAGTTCTGCAGCTAGCCGCTCTAGACCGGCCCCACAGAGCTCTCAGTAACGCCCACCGCCTCCTGCTGCGTCACCGCGACAGTGTCAGCAACGCAGCTCGGGACCCTGTTCTCGCTCTTCAAGCCATCGCCCCGTGCTGCGGGAGCCGCGGCAGAGGATTGCGGTGAAGCCAGAAGCCCCGAAAGCATCCTAGCACTGCTGGGAAAGCGCCGGTGTTCGAGTTCCGCTGCGGCCGAGCTCTCACCCAAGTGCGCCGCTGTTGCAGTTCCAAGAGTTGTGCCTGCCTCAGTGTCCTCTGCAATGCGCAAGCCTGCACGAGTGCCCGCTTGCCTGCACACAAAAGCCTTTATCACGGCTACCCAGATGTTTCACAAAAAGAGTGTTATTTCTGGTGTTCCGGCCACGGCCGATGGTGCTATAAATGTTGTGACGATGCCCACTCCTCAGTGCCCATCTCCACATGTAAGCACAGCCCTGCACACAGGGCCTGCGCCCATAATGTCGACTCAAGTCGGTCGCGCACACTGCATAGTAAGCGTGCCCACCCCTCAGTGCCCACAATTACTATGTCACACGCGTCATGTGGTTTCTGTAAAAACGAAACCCGTGCACGCTCGTCCGGCCACGGCCGATGGTGCTATAAATGCAGTGACGATGCCCACTACTCAGTGCCCATCTCCACATGTAAGCATAGCCCTGCACACAGGGCTAGCGCACATAAGATCGACACAGATCGGTCGAGCGCGCCGCATAGTAAACGTGCCCACTTCCCAGTGCCCACATACACTATGTCACATACGGCGCGGGGCTTCTGTAAAAACGAAGCCCGTGCACGTATATTCTGCACAGGCAAACAGCGAGTTGAGAGTGGTAAATGTGCACACATGCAGCCCATGGTTACTCGCAGATATATCGAGTCCCACGGGACCCGCTCAGCCTCCCCCCAGTCGGTTAAGCGCCGGGACGGGGTCGAGGAAGAGCGATCTGCCCGCTGTGATCAGCGCGCTCCCCGCCTCAGATGCGCAGCACACTCGAGCGCCGCCGTTGCCCAGTCAACAGAGCGTGCTTCGCATCCAGCCCTTAGCCATTCATGCAGATGCATGGTCAGCGCTTCCAGGGGTTTCGGATTGGGTGCTAGGCATTATAAAGAGAGGCTACTCGCTACAGTTTTCTCGACGCCCACCGCGCTTTTCAGCGAGCCTCGAAACTACGGTCAAAACAGAAGTAGCACACATACTTCGGGCCGAAATATCAAAACTGTTGAGCAAAGGGGCTGTAGAGCCTGTGTCTCAAGCTCAAAGCGAGGGGGGGCTGTACAGCAGATACTTTCTGGTGCCCAAGAGAGACGGGGGTCTCAGGCCCATACTGGATCTAAGACAGCTGAACAAGGCATTGATGAAACGCAGTTTCAAAATGCTCACGACCAGGAAGCTCCTCGCGCAGATTCGCAGAGGGGACTGGTTCATGTCAATAGATCTGAAGGACGCGTATTTTCAAATTCAGATAGCATCAAACCACAGGCGATAACCCCTGGCCCCTTCGAGGGCCTGGAGTGTCAATTGGGCGAAGAGTTCACTGAACCCCAGTCAGACGATCCTGTTTCTGGGTATAGTTCTGAACTCGTGTTCCATGACGGCGTGGCTGTCATCACAGCGCGTGATGGGCATTCAGCGTGCAGCGAGTTCTTTCCGCTGTGGCGCGACCGTGTCGCTCAAACACTGTCAAAAGATGCTGGGCCTCATGGCCTCAGCATCTCCGGTTCTGCAGCTGGGCCTGCTCCGCATGCGCCCCCTGCAGTTCTGGCTGAATGCTCGGGTGCCGCGCAGAGCTTGGGCGTCTGGCCGGCTGCATTTCAAGGTCGATCAGAGCTGTGTTGCGGCTCTAGCACCTTGGACAGCGAACGGCTGGTACCGATCAGGTGTAAGCCTGGGGACTTCCCCGAGTGTGAAAATGGTGTCGACGGATGCCTCCACTTCGGGATGGGGAGCGCTGCTCGAAGGCAGACCGTCCTTTGGCCTATGGTCAGAATGGGAAAAGCTCCATCATATCAACTGCCTGGAAATGCTGGCAGAGGAGAACGCGCTGACGTCCCCATATCAAGGATCACCACGTCGTAGTCCGTTCGGACAACATGTCCGTGGTGTCCTACATAAATCGCCAGGGCGGTCTCGGGCCTCGAAACCTGTGCAGGTTGACGGAATGCCTCCTGCAGCCCAGGCACATGGTTGGGGCTCAGCACAACGTGCGCTCGCTGAGAGCAGTGCATGTGCCTGGGCTGCAGAATCTGGGTCCAGACAGGTTGTCCAGAGGCAATGTTCCTACAGGCGAATGGTCTCTACACCCGCAAACAGTCCGGCTGTTGTGGGAGAGATTTGGCATGGCGGAGGTGGACCTCTTCGCGTCCCACGAAAACGCTCACTGCCCGCGTTCTTTTCCAAGAACGAAAGCGCGCTGTCACGGAGATGGCCGTGCTGCCCGCTTTATGCTTTCCCTCCCGTCTCCCTCCTTCCGCAGGTGATAGAACGGGTGAGAGAAACGAGATGTTTATTACTGCTTGTAGCACCTCTTTGGAAGAACCAACCATGGTTCCCAGATTTGATGAGGTTAGCAGATGTCGCCCCGTGGCCGGTACCGTTGAGGAGGGACCTCCTCTTGCAGGCCAGGGGCTCGATTTGGCACCCTCAACCGGAGTTGTGGTCCCTCCATGTGTGGGCACTCAACGGTTACCCGCTGATCTCGCAGCGGGAGTGCTAAATACCATCACTCAGGCTAGAGCTCCGTCGACACGACGTCTGTATGCCTCAAAGTAGTCGGTGTTCTCCAGCTGGTGCACAGCTCGAGGTTATTCACCCCTTAGTTGTGAGGTGACGGAGGTCCTCTCCTTCCTACAGGAGCTGTTGGATAAGGGCAGAGCCCCATCCACGCTCAAATTTTATGTGGCGGCCATCGCGGCGTTTTTTGAAACGGCGTCCGGTCAGTCAATAGGAAGGAACCATTTAGTCATCCGGTTCCTCAGAGGAGCTAGGAGGCTGAATCCTCCCAGACCTCCGTCAGTCCCTATGTGGGACCTCGCGGCGGTTTTGGAGGCCTTGAAGGGTCCCCCTTTTGAGCCTATCCAATCGGTTAGCCTTCAGCATCTGTCGTTCAATACAGTATTCTTGTTGGCTCTCGCTTCAGTGAAGCATGTGGGTGATTTTCACACGCTCCCGGTGAGCCAGTCGTGCTTGGAGTTTGGGCCCAATGACTCAAGGGTCATACTCAAACCTAGGCACGGTTATGTGCCGAAATCCCTCAACACACCGTTTCGGGCTCAGGTTATTGCCCTGTCTGCCCTGCCGGTGTCAGGGGAGGATGGAGACTCGAGTCTTCTTTGCCCTGTCAGGGTTTTTAAGAGCTTATGTGTCTCGCTCTGCTGCCTTTCGGCAGATGGAGCAGCTGTTTGTCTCGTTCGGTGGACGTTCCAAGGGAATGGCTGTTTCGAGACAGACTCTATCCAGATGGATAGTTGACGCCATAGCGTTAGCTTACGCTTCCAGGGGCCTTCAGTGACCGTTGGGCGTCAGAGCACACTCCACAAGAGGCGTCGCCTCGTCGTGGGCGTGGTCTACTGGGATCTCCTTGCAGGATATATGTATGGCGGCAGGTTGGGCCTCGCCATCTACATTTATCAGGTTCTATAACCTGGAGGTTCCCGCCTTGCAAGCAAGGCTGTTGTCGGTATAGTCGAATCAGGGCCCTGAGGGGAATTCTGAGTTCACGAGCGCTATGCGCTGCCGACTGTTATATGGGCAGTATTGCGTAAGACCCGCATTGCCACATTGGTCAGGCCTTGCCTCGGCTGTGTGATGTCATATTGCCGCATCTACGGATGCTGCTAGATATGGGACAGAGGGCTTTTCCCCCTTTCTGTCCTGGACTCTCTGTTAATCCCTCAGGTGCTGTGCACTGTAAATCCTAGGCGTTGCTTCAGGTTTATTGGTGTGTAATCCCTGCGCGCACGGCGTTTTACATTGGGTTCCCGTAGCGTCTTAGCTAAGACGCAGTACGAGAGAGCTCTCGTAAGAGAACGTACTCGGTTACTAAACGTAACCTCGGTTCTCTCTAGAAGAGCGAACAAGTACTGCGTTCTCTGCCGTGCGTACGATTCACTCTGGTTCGCTTCGGCGATGAAATAAATCAGGTGAGTCAGCCTTTTCGAGCTCCTTTTATAGGTTGGGCCACACCCGTTTCGGCGGGAAGTGGCAAGAAGGGCGCGAAGCGCCCTTATTGGTCTGATGTTGCATCAGCCTGCGCTCGATAGGCTGTGCAGTTGCCGCAGAACAAGCCAATGAACGAACGAGCCGTCTCGCCTATGGCTGTGTACTGCTGCAAATGCGCTTTACAAAAATACAAAATTAAGGATAATTTTTTGCTTCAGTATTTCGTGAAAAGAGACTTTTCCCGTAGCGTCTTAGCTAAGACGCAGTACTCATTCGCTCTTCTAGAGAGAACCGAGGTTACGTTTAGTAACCGAGTACGTTTTTTGGACACATGACACTGAAAAATACAAAAACAAACAAACAGTTTTAAGCCAGTTTTTAATTGATTTGTATTGACTTGTTTTATTAGAAAAATCAAGAACAGTTTTCTCAAAGAGAAACACAGCAGGCGTGTGAAAAGTGAGCTCAGTCCTGCATATATAAAGACATGTGCTGTCTTATTGGTGTTTTTTTAAAGGACATTCAGGTTTGACTGTTCTTGTGCTCTTGGTCTTTCTCATTCTCAGCACACTGTGCTTCGCTCGTCTCTGCAATGTTACGTGTGTCAGCAGCTGCATTCCTCTAATGTCATGTGACAAATGTCATGTTAGCGAGGATTTCCTCTGTTTGTGAGAAGTAATCTTCTGAAAATGGTAAGATGGGAAAGTTGGAAAGTGCTTGTCTTTGTTGTATGGCTGCTGGGATAGGTGAGCTCAAGGCTACAGTAAAAGACAGAGCAGAGCCCATCCGATCACTTGACAGCTGCTTAAATGACAAATATGTGTCTTTAGAGCAACCTCAGACTGAAGAACGAGTTCTGAAGAAAGACTCATCAGCGCTGCTTCTTACCGGAGACCCAACAGAACAGCAAACCCACAGCTAATGTCATCTGGGTTGTGTTTTCTGTATGTGGGTTTGCTCATTGTTTTTGAGAATGAGAGCATCACATAACCTGTTTATCATGCTAACATCTGTATATCATTGCCATCGAAGTACTGTAGAGTTTGATTGAAGGCATCAATGACACTCTTAAGTTAGGGTTAGTATAAAAAGTTGAAATGTACAGTACTTGCAAAGTGACTTATAGTCAATAGAATGTCTAAAGTGGACTATCAAAACAAAGTGTTACCTTGTTTCTGTCGACATTTTTATTTTCATGATCCACAAGTTCATTGACAGTTCATTGGCTCACAATTTGTGGATCATAAAACAAAAATGATATACAGTATGAAGTAAAATTATTGCCTGGTTGTGTGTTGTTTAACATCCTTTAAAACACTGTTCCTGTTACACCAGAAAATATGTGATTTGTAAGTTTGTAACTGACCTTTTCTTTCAGCCAAAAAATTTGTTGCATACAGTAAGCATTGTGTGGATAGCACAAAGAGTTTCATCTTAGATCGAATCCTCTAATACAGTCAGGGACTGACTTTTATAGGGCAGTAAAGGGTGAATGCTTCATGTCAGTCCGTGTGAAAGCTATCATAAGTAGAGATATCAATAGAGGATGAGCACTGTAAGGCTCATCCTCAGGCATATTTAGAGTTCACTACACTTCATTTGTGGTCATGCCTTCAGTTTTGCTCTCACATGATTTCCTGAATTGAATGGTGATCTTTGTGATGATGGACTAGCAGAAGATTGTTGAGTAAACTCATAAGAGGTGAGCTAAGATTTGAAGGGACTTCAAGCATCCAGTATACAAATGCAGCTCTTATGCCTTCAGACACATGAAACATTACAACACATTAACGGGTGTGTTGCAAAAATAAAATAGAATGCTACGCTTTCATTAAAAAATAACAGTAAAAAAAAAAAAAAAAGTTGAAAAGTTGAAAAGTTTGACATTTTACAGACTGAGATTTAATTTGCGATAATTGTACTGTATATTTCATTAGGTGAAATACTGTTAATATGCCAAATGCCTAAACTCGGGTAGAAAGTTCACTTTAGACATTCTACTAACTATCACTAACTTTGCAAGTTTGTCAACTTACTCTCATTACATTATTAGTAGTCTGTCTGCTTAGTATCTGCTAACCCTTTTTTTTTAATCTATTGTCTATAAGTTACACTACGTCTTCGCGCAGCGCCATGACAGCTAGAGTCACTTATTCTACCTAACCTGACAATATACTAATACTCTAAGCATTATTTGACATGTAGTTGCAATGTTATGGCCAACAGAAAAAAAAAAAAATGTAAGCTAAAAAAATACTTAAACACGTGAAAAACCATTTCATCATATTAAAGCAGAACATGTGGCACTATTTTTACAGACTTTTCTTTGAATGTATGCATTGAACTATTTAACCTTTTCACCCCCTATTTTAGGTTCAAAGCTGACTTTATTAGTCAAGGGAATACTGTGTGCTGGGTTTCTAGATATAAAGCTGTGTGTGAACTGGACACAAGAGATTTGTTTGGGATCTTCTTCTTGGAATGATTCTCTGAATTATGCATCGAAAGAGCAATGCTAGTGGAGCTAAGGTCTAAGTTGAGCATTGTTCGTCAGATATGAATGATTCCTCAAATCGTGTGTTCTCGAGGAGTGGTGTTTTCTTTTTCTTTTTTTCTTTTTTTATTGAAGTCAATTACCAACCCGGAGTAAAAGTAAATTGTGACTTTTTTATCTCAAAATTATGACTTTCTTTATATAAATTCAGATTCAGAATTTAAAATTCTCTTCATATTGTTTTCATTATGTAATAAAATTAAAAGAGATTTGCAACTTCTTATACTGCAATTCTTACTTCTCATAATTGCACGATTATATATTACAATTCTGACTTTGTTTTTCTCAGAATTGCTAGAAAGAAAAAAGAAATTGGAGTTGCGAGATATAAAGGCAGAATTGATAAAGAATTGAACTGTCAGACATTAGTGTGTGGAGATTCTCCATCATCCAAAGACTGTTATGCTGCAGTTACTGGAATAAATCCGGCCTTTATTGAGCACACTGCCAGTCTGAGCAGCTTCACTTTGTCTGTATTTGGCTGTTATTAAGCCTCTCATCAAAAAACCACAACTTGACCCCAAAGAACTAGTTAATTATAGACCAATCTCGAATCTCCCTTTTCTGTCCAAGATACTAGAAAAGGTGGTATCCTCACAATTATATTCCTTCTTAGAGAAAAATGGTATATGTGAGGATTTCCAGTCAGGACTTAGACCGTATCATAGTACTGAGACTGCTCTTCTTAGAGTTACAAATGATCTGCTCTTATCATCTGATCGTGGGTGTATCTCTCTATTAGTTTTATTGGATCTTAGTGCTGCGTTTGACACAATTGACCACAACATTCTTTTGCATAGACTTGAATACTTTGTTGGCATCAGTGGAAGTGCATTAGCATGGTTTAAATCGTACTTATATGACCGCCATCAGTTCGTAGCAGTGAATGAAGATGTATCCTATCGATCACAAGTGCAGTATGGAGTACCTCAAGGCTCAGTACTAGGGCCGCTACTCTTCACGCTTTATATGTTACCCTTGGGAGATATCATCAGGAAACATGGTGTTAGCTTTCACTGTTATGCTGATGATACTCAGCTCTATATTTCTTCGCAGCCCGGTGAAACACACCAATTTGAAAAACTAATGGATTGCATAGTCGATATAAAAAACTGGATGACGAGTAATTTCTTACTGCTAAATTCTGAAAAAACAGAGGTGTTAATTATAGGACCTAAAAACTCTGCTTGTAATAACCTAGAACACTGTCTAAGACTTGATGGTTGCTCTGTCAATTCTTCATCATCAGTTAGGAACCTAGGTGTGCTACTTGATCGCAATCTTTCCTTAGAAAGCCACGTTTCTAGCATTTGTAAAACTGCATTTTTCCATCTCAAAAATATATCTAAATTACGGCCTATGCTCTCAATGTCAAATGCAGAAATGTTAATCCATGCATTTATGACCTCAAGGTTAGATTATTGTATTGCTTTATTGGGTGGTTGTTCTGCACGCTTAGTAAACAAACTACAGCTAGTCCAAAATGCAGCAGCAAGAGTTCTTACTAGAACCAGGAAGTATGACCATATTAGCCCGGTCCTGTCAACACTGCACTGGCTCCCTATCAAGCATCGCATAGATTTTAAAATATTGCTTATTACTTATAAAGCCCTGAATGGTTTAGCACCTCAGTATTTGAATGAGCTCCTTTTACATTATAATCCTCTACGTCCGCTACATTCTCAAAACTCAGGCAATTTGATAATACCTAGAATATCAAAATCAACTGCAGGCGGCAGATCCTTTTCCTATTTGGCGCCCAAACTCTGGAATAACCTACCTAACATTGTTCGGGAGGCAGACACACTCTTGCAGTTTAAATCTAGATTAAAGACCCATCTCTTTAACCTGGCATACACATAACATACTAATATGCTTTTATTATCCAAATCCGTTAAAGGATTTTTAGGCTGCATTAATTAGGTAAACCGGAACCGGAAACACTTCCCATAACACCCTATGTACTTGCTACATCATTAGAAGAATGGCATCTACGCTAATATTTGTCTGTTTCTCTCTTGTTCCGAGGTCACCGTGGCCACCAGATCCAGTCTGTGTCCAGATCAGAGGGTCACTGCAGTCACCCGGATCCAGTACGTATCCAGACCAGATGGTGGATCAGCACCTAGAAAGGACCTCTACATCCCTGAAAGACAGCGGAGACCAGGACAACTAGAGCCCCAGATACAGATCCCCTGTAAAGACCTTGTCTCAGAGGAGCACCAGGACAAGACCACAGGAAACAGATGATTCTTCTGCACAATCTGACTTTGCTGCAGTCTGGAATTGAACTACTGGTTTCGCCTGGTCAGAGGAGAACTGGCCCCCCAACTGAGCCTGGTTTCTCCCAAGGTTTTTTTCTCCATTCTGTCACCGATGGAGTTTCGGTTCCTTGCCGCTGTCGCCTCTGGCTTGCTTAGTTGGGGACACTTCATCTACAGCGATATCGTTGACTTGATTGCAAATAAATGCACAAACACTATTTAACTGAACAGAGATGACATAACTGAATCCAATGATGAACTGCCTTTAACTATCATTTTTGCATTATTGACACTGTTTTCCTAATGAATGTTGTTCAGTTGCTTTGACGCAATGTATTTTGTTTAAAGCGCTATATAAATAAAGGTGACATTGACATTGACATTGACATCTGTCAGGTAAGCATCACAGATGCTTATGTGTGTATAAGTCACCAGCCACTGTCGTACGCCTTCTCAGGGTCGACTCTGAACCGCCGTCCTTCTCCAGTCACTCTCATTCAATGACGAACCACACAACTCTTAACCATGTCTCTGTCGAAACAATAAGCTAGACAGTTTACAGTATTCAAGACAAACCAACAAAACAGTCCTTCATAAAGGGGACATAAAATACTGCAAAATACAGTTTCAGAGCCACTAGGAAATATTTAGTCAGATACATTTCTCTCAGTTCAGTCGTCATTAGCAGATTAAAAAAAGTTTATTTTGGCACTCTAGGGACTTCACCAAGATTGTATTGCACTATAAACAAAAGAATCAGATTGATAAATGTTTCCACTGGTCTCCAGCCCCCACGAATCTCAGAGCATGCCAGAGATTAAAAATGCAATTTAGAGGATTGTAACAGCGTTGTGAGATTACACTCAAATCCATCGGTCATATTGTAATCCCACATAGGCTATATGAGAAGGTAATGAAGGTAGCAGAGGCCAAAACAATCCACAAACATTGGAAGAAAGACACGCAAAACATCGCTGACCAGAAGCCTGTTTCAGAAAGGAGGTTAAGTTTGGTCAGCAACAAGTTTTCCTCGGTAAACCCGGGGTTACTTTCTGTCTCCTTTTATACAGGTTCCTATAGATAAAGAGGCTGCATTAATTCATAGGGAGTTACATTTATGTTAGGAAAGGATTCATTGTATTTTTGCCATATCCACATGCATATTTATTTGAGCGGTACCATTTATGAATGGTAGTTATCTAAGTAACATAAGAGATGCAGAGAACATTAGGAAGTCCACTTTATCCAGAGCGGTAAAGAACACAAATTATTAACAATTTATTTGATCATCTTTATTTCCTACGAATACAAAAGCAACAGTTATTCTTTTTTAATATTCTTCAAATACTTGGTATTGTGGCCATTTCTTCTTCATCTGTTCATAATTTTGCTGTTCCTTATTATCAAGCCTCTGAGTTTGTGCTGTTGGCAGAGTTGAAGTCAAATGTTAATTTCATTACACTAATCTTTTGCTAAAATCATGTAACCTACACCCCTGAACCTTTTGTGTTTAAAGCTTGACCTGATTGAAATATTTATTTATGTCTTTTTTTTTTTTTTTTTTTTTTTTGCCTGTGGGATACCATGAAAATTAATATTACTGTCAATAACTTACTATTCTGCTAGTTTTCACCTCTGATATCATAAAGGTGATTAAGAATTATAGTGACATATTGACTTAGAAGTACTGTATGCAGATGTCTTTTTGTCGGGTGCCATTGCCATGGTGAATAGTAATTTCGGCGCTTCATTGATCATAGCCTTTCACAGTCATGGTGTTTAACTCAGAGTCAATCTACTCAGAGTTGTATGAACTAACTGAATTCAGTTGTACCGAAATCGAAAACTCTGAGTTTCCCATCTCAAGGTATGTGAGCTCTGAATTTGTTTTAACTCAGAGTTGGTTGAACCTTCTTATTGACATGGGCCCCAGAGACAGATACACTAAAACAAACCTTGACTTACTGTATCAACAACAAAATAAAATAAATAAATACACAACAAATAACAGATTTAAAAAAAGTATAGAGTACAGCTGTTTCAGCCAACACAGGCTCATTCGAAACACATGCCTCTAAATGCAAAACTGATATAAAAATGCATTTGTTGATGCAACAGTGTCATTTGAACTTCGTAATATGCAGCTTAAAGGCAGGGTAGGTAAAAACTGTATAAAAAACTTTTTTTCCAAATTTGTTTAATCTTTATTTATATATCAATACATAATTAAAATGTAAGTACTCTGAAAAAGAAAGTACAAAAATTGAGTGTCTGTAGACCTCTAACGACTGTTTTAAAGACAGCTCATTATTTCCATTCACTCCACCCCCTCCCTTCTGGGCTCCTTCCAAAGCCACGCCCCCAAAACACATGAACGCGTGACTCCGACCACTGAGCTGGAAGACGCATTATTTACCTGAGACGGGCGAAGAAGAAGGAGCACAGTGCATGTAGTGACATCATGTCAGAATCACATGTAATAAAAATAACTTTATAATTATGATATCATGCCAATTATATTAGTACTCACTATCAAGCTAGCATATTGATATTGGTAAAGTTTAAAATATATTTTTTGATTTGCTAACGAGCTAGTTATCTATAAGGCAAAGCTAAAAACAGGTTGCATGATACACGTTTTTCCATTACCATCATTTACACTGTGATGAAGATGAATTTCGTGTAAGATTCATTACATATACGTTGTTCTGCATGTAAGAGTTTCCATGATGAAAGCATTGTTGACTCTGATGAGGACTACACTCCAGAGACAAGTACCGCATCGTCAGCTCGAGGACAGGTCCGGGGTCGAGGGCGAAGCAGAGGAGGTCGTGCAAGAGGCCGTGCAACTAGGGTCCGAGGAAGTAGAGGCCGAGGACGGGGTGGTCGAAGTGCAGGGCAAGGAGCACTTCTTGGACAAGAGGACCTGCGTCGAGTTTTGGATCTTCAAGCTCAAACAGGGGCATGTGAACAGGTATATATGATCTGGAGTGTAATGTGCACACAAGTCATCTCAGAGAACACGAAGCTATATAAAAATAAAATAAAAAATTGAATCATGTTGACAAATGTTCTGTGTAATCACACCAATATTTACATTTTTTTTTATATAATTTGTAATTATATATTCCATTGCAGGCCAGAATTCGAGGACTGAGCCTGGAACAAGCACATCAAGTCCTGGAGCTCTGCCTGACGCGTGACCCAAGTCTTATGTTTGATGTTCTGGAAAGGATGTCAGAAAATGCTCCTCCACCAGGCCCTCTTGTGTCAGGGCAACCCCCTTGGTGTGTCTGCCAGCGGTGCAGAGGAATGGCCACATTTGTAGAACAAAAGTGCTGTGGACAACATCCCGATTATTGTATTTCCATACTGCCACACATGGAAGCCTACATTTTGGAAGAGGGTGTTCTGCGCCTTGCCAGACGTATCTGGAATGACATTCGTGCATTGACAGAGTAATAGACAGTTTCGTCATGCAGCATACAGGCAATTTGTAGTGTGGCAGTATGGAGCATTGGGACTGGGTCACAGAGTCGTGATACCAAGTTGCTGCGTCTGGAAGATACGCGATCGTTATCCTGATCCACTGCAACAGTACAGAGGTTTTATTCCTAGTTGAGTCTAAGAGTCTAGAGTGCTTTAGAGAACTGTCCATCTATTGTGTGGATGAATACATATACATAGTTTCTGTGTTTTACATTCTACAATATTAAAATTATTTTTTTTGTGTGGTACACTATTTTCTTCGTTTATTTTTAAATAAAAAAATTTACTGAAAATGATAAATTAATTCTTTACACTTGCAATAGAAACCATATTTGATTACAAAACTAAATGTATGTAGTATTTCTGCAATAAGGACAACCAAATGTAGAATGTCACTTTTTTATTTCTGTATTACTAAAGCTAGAAACTATAATCACAAATATAAAAAACATTAGCACAATCAACAATAACACATATAAATCATTGGGTTTCCAGAGGTATCTTGACTGGTAGATGGGTCAGACTTGGGACGTAGCATTACATCAGCTATGGTCCTGTGGAGATTATTCATTGTTTCGGCAGCGATTGACCTATACAAAGAATATAATAATTATCTCTCTGACATGATTACCACATTTCAAAAACAAACACATTACTGTTAAATATTATAACGTTATATATATAATCTATTATGGGAGAAGAGTTTTATTTGATTGTGTGTTTATCTTGGCCATAAATGATCGTTATTCTACACCTTTTTTTTTTTTTACTTAGTTTGCCAAAATCATATTTACTACTACATTTGTCTTGGATGATAAAGTCACTGACGTGATATTTGGATTGTATCATGACTTTTATATAACCACTTTAGATTATAATAACAGTTCATGAGTTTGATATGTTACAGTTAAAATTGTGTAATATGTATTGTTGAAATTTAAATTCACATTAATTTTTTTTTTCAATAAATCCATATAGCTCATAAAATAGCTGGTACTACTAGAGGTACCAGTATTTAAAGAACTCACCTAACCCTCTGCTGACTTGAATTTGCAATAGCTCCTGTGTTGATGGAGCAGGTGCACCAGACAGTACGCCATGTTGACGGGGATCATCAGGTCTCCTGGTTCTGCTTCTAGGCATCCCCTTATTAGCTGATATCCATCGAAGGAGGATGGCACGCTGTAGGTCAGAGATGTAGCTGTAGTCCTTCTCCACCTTCAATGAGTATAACCTCCACTTCCTGGACTTTTTGTTGTACACCTTGCCATACCTGACAATATAGAGAAGTGTATCAGCTTAGTGAAAAGTTTACAATGTAACATTTATTTTATAAAAAGAATTCAAAACTTACTGATTTGTACCATCAGCTTTTCTCCTGGCTGGTCTATGGAGATGATGGTTGTAATCGAGGCCAGCCAGCATGGTACGAACAGCATAAACTGGTGGGGAAAAGCTGAAGCGCTTGCTGGCATACATCAGTATGTGGTTGTGAAACGACTCCAAATCTGCAGTTGACCTGAGTGCACATTAGATAAAAATACATACAATATATATTTTTTTATGATAAACTTGTTCATGTAATATCGACGTCAATTACAGTAAAATGTCTTTCACACAGTTGATTTGACCATTTACAATATAGAGCTATATAAAGTTGCATATGTACCTGAAATTCAGATACTTGGGGACGACCTTCAGCCAGCGTTCATCGAGAATAATTTCAGCCAGCCTCTCATGTGCCACTGAACCACTCTCAATCAATTCTTTATCTCTGTCGTTCAGCAAGGGGCCATGTTTACACTCACCAAGAGCCCACGTGTGTTCTCCTGTGACATGGTGCAGGACTCCCACCCACATGTCCTGTGGTAAAACATTTACAAACTGATTTCAAATTCTAATTGCATAAACAAGTCAAAATAAGATTTTACACACACAGCATAAAAACTTGTAATTTTTAGATTTAAAAAGTGATGGACTAAAGCATTATAAATGTAATTGAATGCCAAAGTAATAACAAATACACATAATATGTCACAACATTTGTACAATAAATACCCACTATATCAGTTATTTCATTTTTAAACCTATAAACCAAAACGGGTGATTATATAAGTTAGTTTAGTTTATGAAAAGAGATGTTCAATTTCTTCTCTTTCTAAATATTGAAAATGAAAAAATATATCAAAGAAGAAAATACTCACAATAAACTCTTCATAGGTATCTGCCGTCTTACAGCAGTCCCAGAAGTGATTGCAGATGTCTTTATTCCACATCTGGAGAATGGCACACCCCTTTTGCTGCCCTGCCTGGATGCATAAACAATTATTCTTTTGTGTTAGGTAAACTATGATTATGTCAACTGGATTAAAGATACAATAATATATGTAAAACATAAATAAAAAGGTATGGAAGGGTGCTGTTATGTAAGTTTTTATTGTGATCAGATGAACTTGATTACTGATGCGGATTTATTATACTTACTGCATGAATTTTTTTGCTCAAGTTTTTGGACCCATGCCAGACGTCCAGAGTGTGGTAGACTCCGCTGTCTCTGTATTTCCCTTTGTCTGGAGGACAAAAGCTAGGAATTTAATGCATACTCACCCAAAATAACCCAAAACAATATCATGTCATAATCAGAGTGATGTATTTTGTCTGTAATGAGTGCAGAAATTTGGGGTGCTTTACAAAAACCATAAAGACTATAGTAAAGATACTTACTGAAGAGAGCTGATATTTGAGAATGAGCATCGGTACAAATTTCAGTCAAGTTTATTTCTTTGTGGAGTGCCTCGAAGGTCTGTTGAAAGGCCTCTTTCTCCATTACAACAGAGTTCCTCATGGTCTCCCTCTTGTCGATGTTGACCATACTGATTATATGTTTAGTTTCATTTTCCATTGTTGAATATGTGCAATACTGTGCACAGAATCCAGGACTGTCCATCCGAGCATCACCTTTTATAAGGGAAAGCAAAAGAGCTAAATACTGTTCAACAATGACATACTCATTTTATACATACAGTATATAACTGCATAAACTCACTGGGCAACCGTAGATGAGATTAGCTCTGTACAAGGCCGGTATATTCTACTAATGGAAGATTTTGTAAAACAAACAACACAAACATTTATACATCAAAGTGTCTGTTTCCATTTTACCAAGTGATGTTTAGTTACTGGTATTTCACCTATAGTGGGTTTGTCACCTTGACAGTGGTGCTGATTGTCGTTGACCCACACTGTCATCCTTTGAGTCAATAGGGTCACATGAGGCAAGGTGTAAAAAGAGGGTTATACATACAAATCTGAGGATCACATTCTATGCGGTTTAGCCGTCGTTCACACCTTGCCTCTTGTAAATGCATCTTTTAATATTCTGTACTCTGTTTTAATAGATATCCTGTTTATTTGTGTGTGTATGTGAATTTACCTAAGGCCACAATAGGCCCTTTGGACTGTATTTGGGCAATGATGTCAGCTCTCTTCTCCTTCCAGAATTCCTTTATGGTGTCCACACAGTATGAGTTTTGTATTCGGAAAAAAGATGACTTCTCCACCATCCCCATATTCATAAATTTAAAGAGAAGAGAAATCTTGGCATAGTTGTTGCCAGACAGCAGTATGTTACACGCCAACATAAAGTCCCCAGCAAGCATTCCATATTTAAAATTGGGCTGTGAAGACCATTTCCAAACAGTGTGACCATTACAACATATCTGAAAAAGAAAGACAACTAAAAATATAAATTTAACCTATATTACACATCGAAAACATTTTAAATTGTTCCAAACATGTTATCAATACAGTCACACAAAGTTCAGACTCACCCATTCCACAATTGCAGCTGTACCCCTGGAATGGATGTTGACCTCAAATGGTTTATGTGCCCCACACTCTGCATTTGTGTTTGTGTCCTTAGCAGTACACATGTTCACAGGTAGAACAAGATATTCGGCAAGCAGCTTCAGACAACTGTGGTATGTTATAGATGCTGGCTGGCCAATTATGTCATCCTCAACCATGATTTTAGCAGTCTCTGGGATTGGATGTATGTCTGCAATAGTAGGGTCTTGGGAGTTGTTTTCAGCATCGTGCACAGTGTCCTCCATACTAATTGTTTGAAGGGAATCCAGACAAATCGGAGTCTTCAGAGCACCGCCAGTCCTGTTGTAACACAAATATTTAAAAAATATCTAGCAAACATATGAATAACTTCAATATAATAGTCATACAGTATTGAACCTACCGCACACAAATATGTGGCATATAGTTCTCATCATCACTGTCATCATAGTCTGTATCTATTTCCTTTGTTTGTCTTCTTCAAATAATGACACAGACTTTGTCTCCATATCAGGACACCAGGTGTCATCTTCCCACTCGATACTATGTAATAAAATTGGAAAATTATATTCAATCTAACAATATAATTTAAAACATCTATTCAGTCAACACAACAACTTACATTGAGTTTTTAATGTTGTTAAATTCATCTTCACTGATGACATCCAGATCCAATGATGACATACTAAAGAGAGATAAAAAAGAAGATTTTATGTCACCATCACTGGTTGAAGTAATGATGGAGACAATAACTATAAAGTGAAGTTTGATAAAAAAATGTATACAAATGTCTCACTAATCAATACCTTGCATCTAATTCCAGAATGTTTTTATCCTGTACGCTGCTACTATCCAACTCTTCAACTCCAGGGACTGAGAAGTCATCATCTCTGGAAAAATGACAATAAAAACAGATAAACATGTTGATTGTTATAAAAACTGTCACTCGTTCACTGAACGACACAACATACAAGTCTCACCGGTCAGAAAGCGACTCCGAGACAGTAGTGGATACAGGTGGTGGTGGCATTGTAAATCCACTTTTCGATGGTGTGGACGTTGATATGTCTTTCTCATAACTAATAAAAAAAAATAAACAAATCAACACAACAATTACATCACATTTATAAAATGTTGATTACAGATAAACAGAGTAACATACACTCAAATATCAACTCACAACTGCATTGCAGACACAAAATAATAACACACACATACAACAAAGTGTGTACGACACACACAGATACAAGATAAAGACATCAGTAAACATAGGTAGAGAATATAAAAACAAAACAAAGGCGAAAAAACGTGCAGGTAAACTTACAGGTGAACATGGTAAAAAGAGTTAGACAGAGGGTAAATATAGTTCTAAGAAAAGTTCCTAGATGCGGAGTAACGTTAGGCCTACTATCTGTTAAACATGTATTTATTTATCTAAAGCAAAATTATGCACAATTCAACACTACAGCTATCATCTTGAGCTAGGCCTATAGATTATTTATCGTCTCTACTACGGCTCGCTAAGTAATGTTATGTTAGCTATATTACGCAGCTACGTGTGCTAATGACACATGCTTCATGAAAAAATAAACAAAAAAATATGTATGATCAAAATACAAAAAGAAAGATTTACCTGTCCAGCAGAAATAAAGCCATCAAGGAGTCACTTTTCAGCCCCTTGAGTTCCCTCAGTTCTCGCCATCGCTGGAAAGCCACGCCGATATTAATTCGCGTTTTATTTCTTTGTTTATCCAAAGACTTTTTGTTCATTGCCTTTTCTTGGACTGTTACTGTCTTCCTTTTTTTGTCTGGTTTGCCTTCACTAACTGCATAGGCCGGTACTATAAATTTTGCTTGCTGTTTCTCTGCCATTGTTTTGGTATTCCTAGGTTCCGTGCCTCTTGAATTCCTCAAATCAAACTTGGGCGCGCAAGAGGTCAGGTCATGTGTAGCAAAAGGGTGGTTGCCATGGTGGCGAGAGAGTGACAGTCGCCTAAGCCAATCCTATGTTTCGTCCCGAAATGGAAATAATGAGCTGTGTTTAATACAGATTAAATGGTCTAGAGTCACTCAATTTTTATACTCTTTTTATCAGAGTACTTACATTTTAATTATGCATTGATATATATAGAAAGTTTAAACAAATTTGGAAGAAAGTTCTTTATACATTTTCTACCTACCCTGCCTTTAATCTGTTTTGTTGAAGCTTAGTTTCACGGGATTTGTACCGGAGCCCTTCACCACTCAAGTGCAACTCCATGCGTGAGCTACCAAACAAACATAATGAATATGAAAACCCATATGAATGCACATATGAAGCTGTATATGTGACGCTAACATTCAAAGGTATCACTTTTGGAATCTCGCAGCATGTTAAAACTGTTTTTCATATATAACATAATATTCCTCAACTAATTATGCAAAGATTAGGCTTTATTAATCGAAACTGTGGACCTGTACCTAAATCATATTTTGTATGAAAAGGAATAAAAGTTGTTGGAGTTTTATTTTACAAAATATAATAAATATTAATTTAACTAAATATAACACATTCATTTAAAAAAAATAATAATGTTGAATTAGAAAGTCTGAAATAGTATCTTCTTGGAAAATATAATTTTATTTTATTTACAAAAAGTAGACTTACATACTGATGTAAGACTAGTGTTTTGATGGTGTAAATGATTTTGATTAGCATTTTCCTTTCACGGTCAGACTTTAACTGACCCGCAGAAAGCAAGTTGATCAGCAAGTATACACACACACAAGCGTGCAGCTCCTCTGCTTAATCTAATCAAGTGCGATGGCTAGCTCGATTAATAAAGCCAGCTATTGACTTCTAATTGGCGCCGCTTGGCTCTGCTAATTTCCTGGGACGAAATTACACTAATGCAGTTGGCTTGATGGAGTACTTATAAGCAACTCCCATGAGAGATGCCATCTGAGCCAAAGAGAGAGAGAGAGAGAGAGAGAGAGAGAGAGAGAGAGGATGTTCAACCCCGATAAAGATCACAGCCTTGTTGTTTCATCACAGACCATTTTCTAATCAGTTCCCTGTTGGCCTGGAGGAAATGTCATCCCGCAGTATTGCTTACAGCGCAGGGTCCCGGACATGGCCGTGCGGTAACACTAGCCACCTGTCTGCACGCTAATGAATTCTCCCCAAACCGTTCACCTCTGCGGTCTAGGCTGCTCAGCTGCTGCATCCGGGACTAATCTTGTTAGTCAAACACGCACGAACCACAGCTCCAGTGGCCCGAGAAACACTTGTGTCTGAAGTCTGACGTCTGAGGGATATGGGGCCATATGCTGTACGATTGGGTTTTCATTCGATCGAGCCATGATGAGCAGTTCTCGCTGCAGTACTACACTGATAATTTCTCTGGAGGCCCTCGAGATTAAGAACACCCAGCAAAGAGGGATATTGTGAATAATTTCTTATTTTAATCCTCACACGCAGCCAGAGTCTGTTTACTGTTCCTCAGACACACGTCTAATCTCCTGGTGACACTGATCCATGTGGAAGCAAACACCTGTTCTCTCACATGATTAAAGAGCTTCTCGATATGAACCGTGATAAACCCAATGTCACGCTGTCGCCATTTTGATGAAACCTTTGTGGATATTGTCATATTACCTGCTGTCAAACGTTCACACCCCACACAAACATTCAAATGATTGTGATATTTCCCAGATTAGCAGCTCCTCACATCACACTGTCAATAATTTAACAACTCAGCAGCAGAATAAATGTGTGATGTGTTTTTACATCATAAATTATATATACTCTCCACTGTTAACTTGGGTTATTCTCAAGAATTGCGCCATTTGTTGCCAAAGTCTCTTGTGATGCCACTTCCTCAAATATGATTAGACAAAGATCACAACAAGCTTTTAAAAAGTGGAATTTCACAGTTTAAGAGGGATGAACAGAAACTCCAGGATATACACCCCTTACAAAAATTAACCATGGTTTTACTACAAATTAAACCAAAAACCAAGGTTAATTTTTGTAAGGAACAAATCCTGCATTTTCCCAGTGTCTTTTACAGCAAATACCACAGTTTACCAACAATGTCAGCAATGTCATTCAGGCTCTTAGTTCACTTCACAACATGTAGAAGAACCTCATTGAGTTCAAGCATGCTTACACAGTGTCCTTACTACACGCGACAGGTCAAGATTTTTATCGAGTACCTCATCCAGTAACAGAAAATTTGTTATTTATAATACATTTATAAATTTATTGTAAATTTTTGTCATTTATTTATAACATGTGATGCGGCTGCTGCACAATCATCCCTGGTTGTGGAGTAAATGAGCAATCTTACCTGAATGGTTTTCTATTAGACTTGTGGAGGCCCAAAGTGTTTTTTTCCTCTCTTCTAGTAAAAGCTGTTAAATTATTAAAAAGTGACTTGTGTAGGTTTTTTCCCCTTTGTATTTTATGTGGTGACCAGTGGGAGGTGTTCTGGGCATATCTTTTTCTTTCTTGGTTTTATTTACTGAACACTGAACAAAATTATAAATGCAACACTATTGTTTTTGCCCCCATTTTCACGAGCTGAACTCAAAGATCTAAGGCTTTTCTATGTACACAAAAGGCCTATTTCTCTCAAATATTGTTAACAGATCTGTCTAAATCTGTGTTAGTGAGCACTTCTCCTTTGCCGAGATAATCCATCCACCTCACAGTTGTGGAATATCAAGATACTGATTAGACAGCATGATTACTGCACAGGTGTGCCTTAGGCTGGCCACAATAAAAGGCCATTCTAAAATGTGCAGTTTTAATGTATTGTGGGGTCCGGGGGGTCCGAAAATCAGCCAGTATCTGGTGTGACCACCATTTGCCTTACGCAGTGTAACACATCTCCTTCGAATAGAGTTGATCAGGTTGTTGATTGTGGCCTGTGGAATGTTGGTCCACTTCTTTAATTGCTGTGCGGAGTTGCTGGTTATTGGCAGGAACTGGATCACGCTGTCGTATACGCCGATCCAGAGCATCCCAAACATGCTCAATGGGTGACATGTCGGATGAGTATGCTGGCCATGCAAGAACTGGGATGTTTTCAGCTTCCAGGAATTGTGTACAGATCCATGCAACATGGGGCCGTGCATTATCATGCTGCAACTTGAGGTGATGGTTGTGGATGAATGGCACAACAATGGGCCACAGGATCTCTTCACGGTATCTCTGTGCATTCAAAATGCCATCAGTAAAATGCGCCTGTGTTCGTTGTCCATAACATATGCCTGCCCATACTATCACCCCACCGCCACCATGGGGCACTCGATCCACAACATTGTCATCAGTTAACTGCTCACCCAAACGACACCATACACTCTGTCTGCCATCTGACCTGTACAGTGAAAACCAGTATTCATCCGTGAAGAGCACTCATCTCCAAAGTGCCAGATGCCATCGAATTTGAGTATTTGCCCACTCAAGTCAGTTACGATGAACTGCAGTCAGGTTGAGACTCAGATGAGGATGACGAGCATGCAGATGAGCTTCCCAGAGATGGTTTCTGACAGTTTGTGCTGAAATTCTTTGGGATTGTTGCAGCAGCTGTCCGGGTGGCTGGTCTAAGATGATCTTGGAGGTGAAGATGCTGGATGTGGAGGTCCTGGACTTGTGTGATTACACGTGTTCTGCGGTTGTGAAGCCGGTTGGTTGTACTGACAAATTCAGTAGCAACAGCTCTCAATTATCTGTGTGCAGTTGTATGAGTTTGAAAGGCTTCCCTTCTGCCACATTGCTCCCCTTTCTGGTTGAGTTTGGCAGTGCTCCCCTTACTGTGTGAGGGTTACATTCGAGCCTGCTGCTCCCAAAGCAATCATGTGAGTTTTCTTCTTGATCTGAGTGCCTAGGACTCCCAGAGCTCCACATGCAGTAAAGCCTGTGTTACGATTGGGACACAGGAGAGGAGAGATCCAAGAGCAGTGTGTGTTTATTGGGTAATCCAAATCATAATCCAGTAAGCAATGGTCAAAATCCTGGTAAGCAGTCAGAACATGAACCAAAACAAGAAACAAGAAACTAGAATCACAAGGGAATGTGAGGAAACTGGGTGACGGAAATTAAGGAGTCCATGACACAGACAGAAAACAGACCGGTTTAAATAGACAGGATAATGACTATGAAAGTGAAGACACCTGAGTGCAATTAACAGGTGTGCAATTACCGTGATGAAGGGACAAGGCTTTGTGGGAAATGTAGTGCCTTCGGTGAGGTGCCTATGGGGAAGTGAGACCACTAGTGGACACCCAGGGAAACACAGACCAGACACCGTGACATTACCCCCTCCTCTACGGAGCAGCTACCAGATGCTCCACCCGAGAACAAACCAAGGAACACAGAGACCAGGAGAGAGGTGGACCGGCAGAGGACCGGGGGGTGGAGGGCCAGGCAACAGAGGGAAACAGACACAGGAAGTGCAAAAAAACAAAAACAAGGAGACCAGGAGGGAGGTGGACCGGCGGAGGACCAGGGGGAGGGACAGAGGGCCAGGTAATAGAGGGAAACAGAGACAGGAAGTGCAAAAAACAAAAACAAGCTGACCAGGAGGGAGATGGACCAGCAGAGGATCAGGGGAAGGGACGGAGGGCCAGGCAACAGAGGGAAACAGAGACAGGAAGTGCAAAAAACAAAAACAAGGAGACCAGGAGGGAGGTGGACCGGCTGAGAACAAGGGGGAGGGACAGAGGGCCAGGTCCACAGAAGGAAACATAGAGAAACCAAAAAAAAAAGGAAACAAAACACAAGAAGTTCCGAATCAGTTACAAATTATCATTACTTACCTATAAGGCCCTAAATGGTCTAGCTCCTGCATACCTAACTAGCCTTCTACCACGTTACAACCCATCACGCACCCTAAGGTCACAAAACGCTGGACTTTTGGTAGTTCCTAGTATAGCAAAGTCCACTAAAGGAGGTAGAGCTTTCTCACATTTGGCTCCCAAACTCTGGAATAGCCTTCCTGATAATGTTCGGGGTTCAGACACACTCTCTCTGTTTAAATCTAGATTAAAAACACATCTCTTTCGCCAAGCATATGAAAAATGTATATTTTAAATTGTGAGTGTAGTTGCATCTGATCAAATGTGCATTTTTATTCTTTAGCTTGTGTTAAACTAATTTTACTTTGTTGGAACATCAGCTATGCTAATGATGTCTCTATTTTGTTTCTATGTTTTGCCAGGATTTACACAAGCTCCAGTCTGGATCCAGAACACCTGAGAAGAGATGATGCTGACCCTCAGAGGACCCCAGATGATCCTAACCTTGAATCAACAACAGAACTAAATAATTATTGCTACATGTGTGACTGCATCATATGATAACTATTAATTAATAATATTGATAGTTCATCGTCTAGCTGACTACGTCTTGTATTATTATTATTATTTTTTTTTCTTCTAAAATCCTGTCAAACGTGCACAAACTACTAGCTACTACTAAATATTGTAGAAACATAATTTTCTGTAAAGTTGCTTTGTAACGATTTGTATTGTAAAAAGCGCTATACAAATAAACTTGAATTGAATTGAATTGAACAAGACCAGGAGAGAACAGAAAGTCAGGGCCCAGGGCCGAGCCGACAGGGCAAGTATCCCAGGTGGATCAGGTGGAACTGGAGCCGTGCGGTCGAGACAGAAGCCCACTGTGGCGCTGGGCTGGTGGCCATATTGTGCAGTGGCACTGGGCTGGCGTCCACCTTGCGCAGTGGTGCTGGGCTGACGGCCATCTTGAGCCGTGGTGCTGGGCTGGCGGCCATCTTGCTTCCGTGGCGCTGGGCTGGCGGCCACCTTGTGCTGTGGCGCTGGGCTGGCGGCCATATTGTGCAGTGGTGCTGGGCTGGCGGTCCTCCTGTCTGTAGACCCTGGGCTAGAGTCGGCCATCCCACCGGGAGAGACAGGTGTGGCTGGAGTATCGCACTGAGACCGATGTTGTAGGTACAGTATGACAGTGTCTGTCGTTGCTATGCAACCAAGCAGCTTTACTGAGGGAGCTTTACAGGGGGTATGGCTTATTTAAATGAAATGTAAATGAGCCACATTGTCACTCGCAGCAGTGAGAACAGGTGAGAACTGCAAAATCTTTAGAGGCTATTTTCTGCTTTTTGAGCTTTTTTGAGTGCCTACCTTCAAATGGCCACAACTTCTCCAAATATTGTCAGATTTCCATGTGTTACACATCGTTGGAAAGCTTGGAGACTACACTTTCAGAATCTGTGAATAACTCAAAATGCCCCAGAACCGACTTGTGTCCCTACTTTCCGTGATTGGTCACATATATGTATACTTAGTGGTGGTGTGTAGTGCTGGTCCATTGCACTCATCAGTGTTCTGAGACTACAGGTCTACTATCTACAAACAGGTAGATTGGCTTGTCTTTGTTGCCTCCCTGGGAGAATGAGAGATTGATGTATGAAGTCCCCCTTTGACAGTCCAGGGTCTGGTAATATTGTAAGCCCGGCCATATCCCCTTAAAATAATTACATTGTTGTCTTATTCTAAACCTTTGAGCTCTGGCCTGGGGCCATGCTTTCTTTGCCTAGCCCGTAACAGTTAAGTTATTTTGGGCATGCAGCTTAGACCTTTGGATGTACCTTTTGCACGAAGGACAGTATAGTGAGAATGAGTATATTCTCTCAACAGTCAATGTGCCTTGTAAAATTATCTTTCAAAACTTTCATCACATGACATTAAGTATTATGACACTGAACGACATTATTCACAGTCATAATAATAATAATAATAAAACGGATGATTGATTTACCCTCCATAATAGTGTTAAAATATTTATCTTAAAAATAATAGAATACAAACAGATTAAGTGTAAGTTACTTCTGTTTGAACTGTGTGGTCAGAAATACTTTTGTGATGTCACTTACTCAAGTAAGTGAAACAACAAAGATCAAAACACAATTTTAAAAGAGAAATGTCACCGCTCAACAACAAGAAACTACAGGTCAAACACAAATCTTGCATTTTCTCATTGTCTCACAAAAGTGTGAAATTATTTTAAAGAACCCATTCAAATATAATGATGACAATTATAAACATGTATAAACATTAATTAAATTAGTGTTTTAGAAGTTATTTTGCATATAATAAAGTTAAATCTAGTGTCACCATTAGTAAGACATGGAGACACAGATAAAACAGGGTTTGTGAGATCTTCTTCACACACATCTCCAGATCTAAAGCTTTAATGGTAAACAAACACCACAGGCGTTTCGATTTTTGCTGTACATCTATAATCTAGCACTGAGACGTGCGTGTGACCTGGATAACAAGAGTAAGTTGGATTCATCCTGTGTTAAGATCCCATATTAAAGGAAAGATTTAGTGTTTTTGATATGACGGATTAGAAGCGAGTCTGTCTTAGTGGATTAGAGTGTGATAAGACTACTGACCATCATCCCACCAACTGATTCAGATTTCAGAAATAAAAACAACTTACAAATCCCAACTGCAAATGAAAACAGCACCAAAACTACACTGTAGCTTTACGTTGAAATTTGTTACTGTTTACTCCTTCTTGTTCACATTTTTTACTGTCGCTTTGTTCTGTCACTTTTACACTAATAAAAGAGTTCATCTAAATGATTAATGCATAAGTTAACTCGACTCCCCAAAACAAGGGAAGAAAGGGTTGAAAAAGTATGATTGGTTGTACTTTGCATTTAAACACATACTTTATTTCATTCAGTTTTTTTTTTCATTTCATTGTCAGATGTAATTGTTTCCTTATTATTTGAAATTATATTATTAAATTAAATTTTATATATATATATATATATATATATATATATATATATATGTGTGTGTGTGTGTGTGTGTGTGTGTGAATTATGTTTTTCTACATAAATTTTAATGTTTAGTTCAGTGGGCCACTTGCTGTTTCTTTGTCATTGTTTGTGAAATTTACTAGCAATTTCTGAATAAAAACTTTTTTTGTGTTTTTTTTTTAACTGGTGAATTTTGTTCATATTACTTTTAGATTATTATACACATAGTTTTTCCGATTAGAGTGAGAAATGTTCAGCAAATGTGCACAGAATGCACAGTTGAAGAATGACAACAGCATAGAATGAATAGTGCATGACTGGGTTTGACTGTGATGAGCAGCAGTGAAGAAGGAGAGGTTGATCCAGCAGCAGGTGTCACTGTCCACCCCGCAGCACCAAGAAGTCCAGAATCACTTATGATCTGAAGTAGTTTTGTTTTATAAGGTTATCTACAGTACAATATTTTCACCAATATTCATTTATTGATACCAGAGACAGAGTTTTATTTGGCTTTTGTGAAGTGTGATGCATTGCATTATTATATGTCTGTAACCTGATGAACGGTGTTTATTCGCATATTCATGTGAACGCCGGTCCAGTTCTCAAAATCCAGATCTTTCATTCTCGACAGGCAAACCTGATCCGAGCCGGATGACTCTCCGATTCCTGCTGTCCGAGTACTGATTGTTAACGATGTCACCCGATCAGGATGTGTGTGTGTGTGTGTGTGTGTGCT
Organism: Carassius carassius; assembly: GCF_963082965.1. Lineage (NCBI taxonomy): Eukaryota > Metazoa > Chordata > Actinopteri > Cypriniformes > Cyprinidae > Carassius > Carassius carassius. The sequence continues at coordinate 6,526,898 of NC_081758.1, read as the reverse complement.
CTTGTTTTTGTGACATATCAGGACACAACTCTGTATAATGACATTGGTATGACACAGGTATTACAAGGAGAGGGTGACTTATGAGGAAATAACCCATGTCCCCATTTTTCAAAACGCTTATAAATCATACAGAATGAGTACAAATGCACAGTTTCTAGAGTATAAAAACCATTACGCCTATGGGATGTCCCAACTTTTCACAAAAACAAACGTGTGTGTGTATGTGTCTGCATGCATGTTTGTACATCTCGGTGGAGACTTAAACTTGAATACACACAGACTCATGGGGACTCGTGGGGACCTAAATCGAGGTCCCCTGGGGAAACAAGCTTATAAATCATACAGAATGAGATGTTTTTTTTTTCTTTTGGAATATAATTATGCAGAAAGTTTTCTGTATGGGGTAGGTTTAGGGGTAGGGTAAGGCTAAGGTGATAGAACATACAGTGTGGACAGAATAAAAACTATTACGCCTATGAAGAATTCACACAAGGATAGTAAAACAGACGTTTGTGTGTGTGTGTGTGTGTGTGTGTGTGTGTGTATTTGTTTGTGTTGAAAGCAGTGCTCAGTGTTTTTCTCTGTGTTGATATCTTTCTCTTCATATTCTCCGGCTCATGAAAAGTGATTTTTTTTCTAGCGTTTGCACTTATTAGGCCGCCACAGTTCAGCCGTTCAGTCCAAGCAGCTGCTGGACCAGATAAGCTCTTAAAATATACAGTGATATTATTTAGCACAATACAGTTTTACCTAAATGTCATTAACCATTTCAAGCCACATTTTCGACCAATAAATCATAAAATGTTTTGAACTACTTCCTGTGTGATTGATTTGGGGGTATTCATTTATCCTTATCCATTTTTTTTTCAATTTGTTTCATTTTTTATTTATACAGCATATACTTTATTTTTTTATTTTTGTTATTTATTTATTTTTTTATTTTGCTACATTCCTTACTATTTCATATGTTGCACTTTAATAGTATCTGTGGTGTTACACTGGTAACTTACATATTTTACATGTAAAACTTATAAATTTTACATATTAGTCTTATAAATATTTCCATAATGTCTTGTTATCTTGAAACTATTATGATCTCAGAGTAGTTAGTACCAGGGCTTATAATCATAAACACCAGTATTTGATTATAAAAATCCAAATGTCCTTAAGATTATATTTTACTGAACCTAGAAAATACAAATATAAAATTAAAATGCGTAGCAATACATTTTAGAATTGAACATTTAAAAAAATTCTGTTTCTTGTTTGTCACTCAAGTTGAAAAATGAGTTTGTACCCCATTCTTGAAGGTGTTCTGCTATAAGTTCCTTTCAGATGCAGCATGAAATACAATCGCATGAGATATATGCAATCGCATAATCAGTATGATAAGATGCAGCACTGTGGAGTGAGCACTGTGCTATTAATCGCTCCAGTAATGTATTTGTGCTCTTTATTGTATCCGGTCACTCATACCAGTGCAAAAGGTTAATGATGCACTTTACAAACATCTCATCCTGATATTCATGTGCTCTGATAAAGCTAATGTCTCATGACTGTTAATGGCTGAGCACTCTGGGTGATAACTGATGCTATCGCTCGCTCGCTTTCTCACCCGAAACCAGCCAGCACTCAGAAAACCTCCTGCTTTTGAACATCTCGGTCTCTAAACGTCACGTCTGGTGGACGGCTCAGAGGTCAGCTGACAACAATGTAGAATCGGCTCCATTAGTGTTGTGGGGCAGACGTTTAGAGCTGGGGTCCCTTGTCCCCCAACAGCTCTAATTACGTTGTCAGTGGTTCACAATTGTGCTGCCGTGATCCTTGATCTGGAGGCGTGACGATCAGCTCTTAGTGTGTGTCCAGGGTTTAACCTCTGCATGGACAGTAGCTCTCAAACACACTCACATTTATCTAACAGTGAAAAGGGACAGTTCACCCATAAATGAAAATGTATTTACTCATCTTCTGGCCATTCAGTATGTAGGTGACTGTTTTTCTTCAGTAGAAAAGTAAATAAGATTTGTAGCTGAAACCGTGGTCCTCAGTGATTCATAAAATGCAACTTAAACCTGAATACACACAGACTCATATGGGGACATGGGGAAACAAGCTTATAAATCATACAGAATGAGATGTTATATATATATATATATATATATATATATATATATATATATATAATTATGCAGAAAGTTTTCTGAATGGGGTAGGTTTAGGGGTAGGGTAAGGCTAAGGGGATAGAACATACAGTGTGGACAGAATAAAAACCATTACGCCTATGAAACATACACACAAGGATAGTAAACCAGATGTGTGTGTGTGTGTGTGTATTTGTTTGTGTTGACAGCAGCGCTCAGTGTTCGTCTCTGTGTCGATATCTTTCTCTGCAACTACCGGCTCTTTGAGAGTCAAAAAAACATGTACAGGCAACACAAAATTAATAGCTGTGGCTCCTAATGATATATTGAGGTCTTATAAAGTGTAACGATTAGTCTGTTTAAGAAACTGATGTCGCAAATTAGCAAGGCAAATGTATATAAAAATGACAATCAATTTTTTATTAATTTAAATTATTTATATCAGCTACAAGCAGTAACCCAATATTCACAACCCAAATATTCGAGTGAGTGCAGCGTATTTTACTGAGGAAAGTTTCATGAATGTGGTAAGATGTGTAAAATTTTCATCACACGGTTGGGATATTTGGCCAATCAAAACACAATAGATAGCTGGCCAATCAGAGCACACCACACTGTTCAGAATGATGAGCTGATGAAATGATGAAAAATGGTGAAAAAATGCAATGATGAAAAATGGCAGGGCATAGAGGAGCAACAATAATGCAACAGTATGTGGAACTTAGCTTTTTTTCTTTTTTTTTTTTTTACCTTAAACTGCGTAAACATTGCATTACACCAGATACACAAAATAATTCTCTTTTTAGCAATGTTGGGGAAGCTACTCTGAAACTGTAAATTAAAGTAGTTAAGCTACATTTAATCTACCCTTCTAAAAAATAATAAACTTTGAACACACTGAACGTACTTTCATTTTATTATTATCATTTATTATTACTTCATTTTTTTTTACATGTAACAATATAACTAAATAATTGTTAATAAAGCTATAAGTAAAATATAATGAAGTTTTAAGTAAGATTTAAGGTTTAAAACAACATATTATAATACAATGGTGATTTCAAAGGTGAATTCAGGTAGACCGGGACACTTTTTCCAATTCATTTCAGTTACAAAAAGTGTCCCAATCGTTGATTTTGTAAAATATCTGATATACACACAGTCATAAAATATAGTTACATTATCTCAAACTGACTGTCAAAGTGCAAAATTGCTACAAACGTAACATCAGCGCAAGAAAAAAGTCAACTTAAACTAGATATGGTGTTGTAAAATAAGCATGTTAAACTCACAGCACATGCGGTATTTACTGACTGTGAATGGAGCCGCTTTAGGATGTCAATCATCAGCTGCGCATGTGAACACTGAGCTTTGTGTTGAATTCCGCTGCAACATTCTTTGCCAAATGATACCACTAAATCACAGTTTTAATTTCTGTTCGAATAGCGTTCCTTACAAAACTGTGGGGGGACAGATTATATTATGACGGTTCATCATTGTAAAATAGACATTTGATATAGAGTTCAAAATTAATCAGTTTTAAATTAATTAAGTCAGTTAACCACCTGAGTGAAACCATCAGCATCTACAAAGTATAAGTCTACATCTTAAACTGAACCTCAGTTTCATTTAGTTGATACAGTACTTGCATTGCCTTGGTCTTTGAACGAGCATCCGGATGCAGTGTTGGGAGAAAGTCTTGATGGTTTGAAAGTGCGATGGTGTTGGAATTGCAATTGCATTTTTCCGGGCTTGAAGAGTGACAAACTCCATAGATGTAACTCTGACTCTGTGGTGAATGGGAGAGTAAAACTAAAGTCATAAAGCTTATCTGCTTACTATATATATATACATGTGTGTGTGTGTGTGTGAACTGGGTCTTTTTAGAGGACTGATCCATCTGAAACAGCAGTTACTCAAGCAAAACTCACTTTGAGACACCTTACAGTCTCTCCAACTTGAAATGAGACAAGATAGCGGTGTATGAGACCCTATGATGAATGAACTCAACTCACTGAACTGAGGAAACAGTTCGACTTGGACTGAAGACCGATGAGCCACTGGTATGTGCATGTGTGAACCAAGCACTTGAATAAAGGAAAGAAATGAAAGTTTCTATGTTTTTTTCATTGTTTATGTAAAAAGGTGAGCGGATGAAGACTAGTTTATATGTTTTAGACGTAAAATATATCCATGTTTCACATCATTCTTGAGTGCTATGTGAATTGTGTATATTTTATGTCATTGTTATTGCATAAACCGGTGATTTGTTGATTTGTAGCAGTTCATTGAAACAAACTGTTCGAAAGAACCAGTTTGCGAAAAAGAATTGGACTTCCCCATTTGCCTGAGGCTCTGGATCACAGCTAATAATGTTCAGTTTCTTGCACAGTCCGATCAATTTGCTTCATAAGACCACAATATATCTTCAGAAGCCACAGGAATTGATCTTGTGACGATAAGCCTTTTTTTTTTTTTTTCATTAGCTGCTGTCTTGCATTTTATGAATCATATGCCCATATTAGCTTTTTTCAAATACTAATGCAAAACCAGTATGAAAGTATGATATTTGCATTTATGATCTAGTCAGATAACCTTTGTACCAAAGCAGCTCACAAGTACAATGCACATGTTGTGTTTGTGGTCAAAAATATATATTTACACTGGCTGTATATAACCCACTTTTGAAGTGTCAGTGACTTTAAACAGTTCCTTTCATTTATTTGCAGGGTTATTAGATTGAAAAAACATCTGAAATATGATCTGCTATGAACAGTATATTCATCAGGAGGGCAAAATGTCAGTTTCTGGATTTTCTTTTGTAAATTAAAAGCTTTTCAGAGAGGAAATAAAAGCCAGAGCGACTGGCAGCATAATCAAAGATGTGCTTGAGAATTACAGAAAATGAAACACAGCTGTTTATGTTTTAAAATAAATTAGATTAAGCTAAGTCACATTCACATCCCTCGTGCTGGCCAGCTATTCGATCCTGACGGAAATGAAACGCGTCGCACAGAACCGTAACTATGGCTGAACTGCCAGGAAGAAGAATCTAATCAGGATTCTTGAATTGACAGCTTGTGGAATGCGTCTCGGCCGATGAAGAAGCTCCTCTTGTGGGTTTCCACCTGGAGCTCCATCTCAGCACGATGGCCGAGAGCACATCTATTGAACCGCGGCTCTATTGTTGGCGAACCGAGTATATTTGATGTGCTGATTAATTATGGTGGTGTGGCACAGCTGCAGGTTTGTGACCATATTCTGCTCTCCACTCTTCACTTAAGGATGTATTCATGTAGGCGGGCTTCATCTCGCAATGCAATCTGCACGTTCAGCAGATTCATTTTAGGTGAATGTCCTCTTGTTGAAAACTCATTACAGTGTTTAGGTCATGCGTGATTTACAAGAAAATTTGGCATAAACTGTGTCTGTCTCTATCTCCTTTCTGCCCGTTTCCTGCCATTCTCTCCTCTGGGATGTGGTTCTGGTCTCTATAAATAGTGCTGATATGAAAGCAGCAATGGTCAGTGACTCCAGCAGAGTCAGATCCACCAGTGGGGCTCACCTTTTTGAAAAATACCGGGATAAAAATATCTCTCTTTTCACCTAGCGTGTAAATAAGATAAAGGCTGCAGCTCAGGGCATGTTAAAATTATGAAACAGTGACGTAAACATACATACATACAGTAGCACCATAAAGTATTTGGCGAGTCTAAACGTCACTGCATTAGATCAAGTGTCGGAAATGCTGCAGGAAGATTCACTTTTCTTCATGATGTTCGAGATCTCAGCGTTTGAGACAGCTGGTGCAAAAAAATTATTTTGTGCAGGACTACTTTGAAAATATTACTCTGTGAAGTTGACAATGAATTTCACAAATAATAAAGACATGACAAGTTACTTTGAAAAAATACATTTTTGTTGTTACCATACATTGATGATGCAATGAAGATGTCAAATCTGATGTGCTATGTTGAAATATACATGAACACATTGGAGATTTAAGAACTCCAGGAGAGAAGGAGAAAAAAATCCATCAGTTTTAATATTAAATATCAACTGGCATGGTGGTTATTTGATGCTGTTTCACTAGGTTTGGAGCTTGATGGCCGCTGGTTTCATGATATGGAAAGGACCAGCATAAACATTGAGATCAATCTTTGTTTTTTTTTTGTTTTTTTGTGAGAGAAACTCATGAGTTTGAGTTTGAAACAACATGAGGTAGAGTAAATGTTGACAGAATTTTTTTTTTTCTGAGTGAATCAATTGTTTCTTTACGTCACAAATACATTCTACATCAGGGTTCCTCAAATATTGTCCTGGAGGGCCAATCTGCTGCAGAGTTTATCTACAACCCTGATCAAACTCACCTACCTGTGATTTTCTAGTGATCCCGACGACATTGATTAGCATGCTCAGGTGTGTTTGATTAGGGTTAGAGCTAAACACTGCAGGAAAGTGGATCTCTTTGGCCAGATTTTAATATCCCTATTCTACATTTACATCCATCCATTCATTCTCCACATGGCTAGTCCTCTGTGCTGATACTGGACTCCATCACATCTACATGTCAATATTTAGACAGTAAAACCTGTGAGCGGGTCATGCATGTGATTGTTGCTTTTGTGGATGTCAGAGAGCTGTAGATGTGAAGTCTGGAGGTTTGAGGTTGCTCATTGATTCAGACAGCAGGAGTGCAGTTCATCTAGTAATAACTCTCTTTCTGTCTCTCAGGTGTCTGTTTTGGGGCTTTGTGTGTTTGTGGTAGATGTGGTGCTGCTGGAAACCAGGACTTGCTAATCTAATTTCAGCCGCGTCATCGCAAAGATTTATTTAAACAGATACGCCCACCCTAAAACTGAGCAATGGTGATGTTTCAGAATATTATAGAATGAACTAAAACTGAAACTTTAATATAAATTATTTACAGGAGTCAAAAGTTCTGAAGATCTTCAACAGTTTGTTCATGGAAACCTGTGTGTGTGCACGTGCGTGAATGTATTATTTGATATACAGTATGTACTGTATAATTTTACAATATTATTGAGAACATTGACAACATTTTCACTTTCATGTTCAAACCTGTACAGGGTTAGTAAGCACATACTTCAGATCGAGGCCAGATTGGACCTGAGGATAGAAATGATGAATTTCCTTAAAGTTCAACAGTAACCATTTCCAAATTACATGATCATCTGTGTGTGTGTATAAAAGACATGAACTTTGACCCTGTTTGAACTCGGCAAGAAGATGATCACGAGTGTGTGCTCATTGTGTTCATACTCGCATCCCACGTTTGTTCTTGGATGCAGTGTGTTAAAAATAATCTACTGTAGCTCTCTGCAGTAAGACACACACACACACACACACACACACACACAAAGAGAGGCAGACAGGCCGGAGCCAGTGCTCGCCTCACTCACAGACGGCTGCAGGAAGAGTCCAGAGCTGCACAAATGCTTCCAATGCAGCATATTGGTTTTCTCTCTTTTATGAGCGTCTCGCTGGCCGGAGCCTCTAATATGACCATAAATGTGCTGTACACAAACAGAAATAGATGCTCATCAGTTTACCGAAGCTCAGACTGCAGCCGTCCTGCACCGCTGCTGCGTCTGCATTCTCTCTTTCCTTCCAAATGCTTTTCAGGAACCCCTCATTTCCTTCTCTGATCAAACAGGCCTGACAGAGGCATCTTTATATATGCACCTACACGAGATGGCACTGGCGGCTAGAGTGATCAGGAAAGGTGGCACAAGTGATCAGCCACGTCTCTCTTGTGTGAGGAAGCATGAGGCGTCTCCTCCGCCCACAGATAAGCCTGTCTCCAGCCGCTTGCGCACACCTCCAGTCACCCGTCTGCCGCTTATCGTGCCGCGCCTGTCCTCCAGTCCGAGGAGCGGGTAATTAGCCTGACGCAGTTCCTACACAACAAACACAATAAACAGATGAGGAGGAGCGCCGTCGGGAATACCTGTGACGCATCAGGAAATTCCCTACAGTACTGTGTTTTTCAAAGTCAGCATTTACGTGAGAATTGAGCCATCACTGAAGCAGAAGTCTCAGATGCCTCTTTGGGCCAAATTCACTGTGTCGGAGTGGCTGGATTGATAAAGAGCAGTGATAGGCATCAGCTGAAGGGACGGGACGGGACCGACCATAAAGTGTTTATAGCCGTCATTAAACTTTGCTTAGGCATTGACAGCATTCAGACTGATTTCAGATCATGCACTGATTCAGCACACCTTCAGATTGAAATATGAATATGCTACTTTAGAAATAGCAGCCTGTAAATATGCAATTTCTGTAAATAATAATGACCATCATCGGTTGAGCTAATATGTTGCTGTGTCGAGCAGCTCTGGTAGCAGAAACAGATTTTCAGGGGAATCTGACCTATAAATGGCAAGCTCATATTCCACACCATACGCTGGTATAGGAGAAAGTAGGCTAACCCATGGATGTGTTTATGCATTGTGATTGGCCAGTCTAGTGCAGCGGTAGACAGTAACAAAGTATTTTTATTTTGTGATCTGTATTCTATCAGAGTATTTTTAAAAGTAAACTTTTACTGCACTACATTCTATTATTAAGCGCAATACTTTTTTACTCCACTACATGGTTCATTTTTCAATTGAAGTGGCAAACAAGAGACAGAATTTATATATATATATAAATATATGCTTTGCATTTCAGCTTTTTATAATGTTCTATATTCTGTCAAATGTAAGCTGAAGGACATTTTGATTTTGACCAATATCCTTTACACACAGGAAGTAGTTTAACCCCCAACCACCCCCCCTGTCTTTTTTTCTTAATGAGGTGACATCCAGTGTTTGTAACATCACAGATATTTATTTTATTATTATTAATATTATTATAATTTTTTATATTATAGAATATGTTTTTAGAAAATTAGATTTTCATACACATTAATTATCTCAAACCCCATTAAATATATATTTTAAAACAAAAGATGTAACCTAACAGTGTCCAGAATTGTTCACCCTACAAAATACATATGCATATATGTACATATAGACACATCACTGCAAATAAAAAACGCAAATTAAACACATCTCCCCTGTTTCAAATGAAGTAAAAAAAAACTAATATGTTTACATTGCATTCCTCTTAAAATACACATTTCATACATTTTTTGTACTGTTTGTTTAACAACTGTTTGAAACAGATTTATTGATATTTTAGTATATGTAAGTTTAATGTTTTGATAGTCTATACAAAGTTTTGGTAATAAGATAAGAAGTTGTTTAAGTGCATATCAATACAAACTGCGTCAAATGTCTGCACTAGTCTTTCATATTAGTGCTGGCTAGAATAAATAAAAGCCTCAATATTTAAGTACATTAAAAATCAAATGCATCTGTACTTTTACTCAAATAAATTGAATACTTTGTACTTTCATTTAAGTGCTTGATTTGTGTTCCAGAGCTGATGTAGTAACAACTCTTCACTGCAGAGCAACTATCTATGAAGTTCATAATGTACGTTTGGTTGGGGCTTTTTCATCTAATCGTGTCAGTTTTGTTTTAAGGGTATATGAAAGCAGTAAAGGGGAATCTAAGAGCTCAATCTCAGCTCAAGATTGAGATTTCAGCACACCAATATATGGGATACTAGCGATTCAACTACAGAAATGTGTAATGGATCACATGATTTCAATACATTTGCACATACAAGCATTAATGTGCAAATGCTATATATTAAAATCTGGAATCCATTTGTGGATTTTGCTCCTGAACTGTGGTTGCATTCGTCTCCTCGGCTTTCGATGTTTGTCTTCCGAGCCAGAAAGCATTTTCATTATACATTTGACCTCCAGCATTCACTTAATCACTCATTTACTCTAATAGCATTGTGAGCGGATGGCACTTAAGACTGTTATTGTCAAATCTAGTTAGTGCGCATCCTTTATAAGAAAGCAGCATGGAAGTGCTGGGTGCATGTACTGTTGTTTGGGCTGGTCTGACACACAGTCACAGGTGTCTATTGTGTCCCTTGACCCTAGAGGTGCGCGCGTACGACCAACCACTTCCTTTACTTTCAATTAAGGTCGTGGAATAATGTCGCCATGCGCTCTGGATCGACCCCCGCTCAGGAAGAGACGCTAATTTTCCTCTGGCTCTGATTTGGTACATAATTTATAACACTTGAGTGATCTGGGCCGTCCCAGCGACACTGACCTCATGACCCCCTTGACCTTATGACAAAAGTGGGCTTTCCCTTTTAATTCTGAACGGGGCGGGTTACACGACTGACCCCACGCTCAAGTTAACCTCTAACCCTTTGGTCTGATGCCTGTGATTGAACTAAATTTCATTACTGCCTTTCTGTAGATGAATCAAAATACAACAGGGAACACACATGAACAAAGGCAGTGCGGCACAAAGCTCAAGAGTTCATGTGAGCATGAGGGAAGTTCAGAGCTTCGCTGCATGTGTGTGCATATGAACATACAGGATGTTCACCCGACATGAAAGAAAAGGAATACAGAGATTTGCAACAAAGCATACACTATTGTTTAAAACTATGGAGAGAGTAAGATTTTATTTTTTGAAAGAAATTAATACTTTCATTAAGGATACATTAAATTAATTGAAAGTGACAGTAAAGGCATTTATAATGTTAGAAAATATTTGTATGTCAAATAAATACTGTTCTTTTAAACTTTACATTCATCTTTGATCATAGGAATACATTTCATTTGACAGTGTATTCACATAGCAGTTGTGAATATATTATGTAAAAAATTATATATATATATATATGTGTGTGTGTGTATATATATATATATATATATATATATATGTGTATATATATATATATATATATATATGTAGTATTTCACAGTTCAGTATTTTTAAGAAAGCTAACATCCATCAAAAAATAAAACATAAAAAAAAAATAACATGCAGCATCATAGAATTCCCAATGCATTGTTTTCAGATCACTAAAAATAAACAATTGCATTTATTAATTAGTCTACTAATAACAAGCTTGATTTTTTGGATTTCCAGTTTCCTATTTTCTGCCCCTAATTCCATTTGAATCCTGCAAGTGAATTAGAATTTGGTCTCAATCCTGAGTAGTAAAGAACGACATCATGGAGGTTATGATTAATATATGCATGTAATAAAGTTTCTTCACTAGAAGCAGCATGTCAACTCATAGAGATGTCACACATCAAATGAGCGAGTGCTTGTGATACCGATGCAGGTACACTGATAAATATAAAGAGAATGTGAGATATTTGCCCTGTCAGACTGCAGCTCAATGGGGCCGACTGCAGCACAATGAGTCGACAGTGAATGGGAGGGTGGGGCCGTCCAGCGGAGCCATACTTAGACAATAGGGGGGCCCAAGGCCTGTGGGGGAAACCTGAAGCTCAGCTCTGGTATTTTAAGAGGCCTGAGTGGCTCTGGAGCCAGCTGTCAATCAATAGGTGCACACAAACATGCAAAATAGCCTCAATAACAGATGAGCGAGAGGTAGATGTTGAAAATATTGACAGATTGCTACAAGTGTGCGAGGGACTTCATCTTCATCAAAGTTTGCCGTCAAAGCTCTGATCCTGTTCAGCGGTTGACGAGTTGTGCTTGAGGAAATGATCATTTCACATCCTGCTTTCACCAGCTGCCAAAGGAATATTTGGGCTCTGAATGCTGTTGGTGGGAAATGGCTGTTTCACAAAGTGTTTTTCTTTTGAACACCTAACACATCAAAGAATCCTATAGGGTCCAATTCTCACTAATAACTAGTTGCTTATTAGCACGCCTATTATTAACATGTTGGCTGTTTTTTAGTGCTTATAAAGTACATATAATGCATGATATCCATAATCCTTCCCAATACCCTAAACGTAACAACTACCTTATAAAGTATTAGTAAGTAGCAAATTAGGAGTTAATTAAGGCAAAAGTCATAGTTAATGGTTAGTTAATAGTGAGAATTGGACCTTAAAATAAAGTGTGACCAATAAAATGTATCAAGGTTTCCACAAAAATATGAAGCAGTACTACTGATTTCAACATGAATAATAATCAGAAATGTTTCTTGAGCAGCAAATCAGCATATTGGAATGATTTCTGAATGCAGTTCACTGAAAATCTTGTCATCAATTTAAGCTCTTAAATCCAGCCCAGACTCACTGGAAAAACCTGCCTGTGGAACATTTCTGCAAGATGATGTTACGCGTTTTGCAACATTTTTAAAGTTAAATGCCAAGTGATTGGCACTAAAACCAACTTCAGTTTTATCTGAAACAGATGAATGTGGATCTAGCAATATTTTATTATGCTGGATATTGTATGTGTCATGGCTGTTTGGAAATTAAATGCCGCATTTAAAAATAACATATACCACTTAAACCTAACTGCTAGTGGTAACAAAAGAAAATGTCAAAAAAAAAAAGAAAAGAAAAGATTTGTTGAAGCAGCAATGCAATTTTTTTTCTTGGAAAATATCTGTGAAAATAGAATCTCAGACATTCTTGAAAACTTCTCATTTTGTGCTCCTCCTACATGAGAGATAGTTCCTGATGATAGAACCATCATTTTTTGGTTTTCTCACACACATTGTTTAAAACTCCTATTTTAGAGAATATGTGGGTCTCCTGAGACAGAGATGGAAACTGACCACTGCCTTTATCAATAGCAGGACGTGGCTGCTGTTTCTTAGTGAAATAGTGAGCTGGGCACATCTGTAAGCAGTTGAACACGTCTGGGCTGCGGACGTCAAGCACATGTCAGTTAACCTGCTGGATCGTGAAGCTCTGGCCCACAGCTTACTGGGGCAGAGGAAGCCTTGTTGGACATAGTATTTGAACTTCAGCCATCACATGAACGGAGCTGCGAGTGAATACATCTCAGGTCATGAGCTGGTCCTCAGGTGTTAAACCTGATTACAGAAGACACAAATTTACCTTCATTTTTAGAGGCCGCTACAAAAGCATAAAATGATCCAAACCCACAGAATATTTGCCACGCCATTCAATGTGATATGCCCCACCATCGTTGAATTCCTGTTCAGATGGTGTCAAACTTTCAAAGGGTTACATCTCTGTGCCTGCACAGCTATAAATGTTATTCCAGGTTTGTTGAGCATGTTACAGTCTGATTTCGAATTGCAAAATGTTCTTGCGGAATTGTTACATAATGTGCTTTCTAGGGCTGTTATGTTATAGTGAACAACAAAATACAAAATAAAACGTAAAAAATTATTAAAAACGTATACTTTAAGCTGGTAAACTTTAATAAAAATTCAGCTAGTTACCAAAGAAATATATATATATATATATATATATATATATATATATATATATATATATATATATATATATATATATATATATATATATATATATATATATATATATATATATATATATATAACTAAAACTAATCTTTTTTTTTATTTTTTTACAAAAACAGAACATTTACAAAAACTACAATAGTACCTCACTGATACAAAAATTCTCAGTTGTTTTAAATGCACAGAGTTTCAAAGAGCATAAGATAACTTATTTCTGAGCTGGACATTCATATATTTAAGTGTCATATGTGCAGCTATAATGAGAGCAATCAAAATACTCAAACATATCTTACAACTGTAATTTTGGGATGCTCTTATAGTGAACCTCGTAAAAACAATTGTACGAAGCTCCGAAACCAAAGAAACACAAGCTGAGGGACGATAAATTTTCCACTCACTGTCTTGATTTATTAGATCCAGCTGTGAAACACATTCTGCATTTGAGACAAACTCAATGTGTGCAAGAGTTTTCTGTGACGTCCCATATAAACAGTATCAATTAAGATGTTAAAGTAGACTATTTCACTGGCACAGCTTTGCATCGGAGGCGTCGGAGCGCAGGTGTGCGAATCACCCTCTCTTGTTCCTCAGTCGCCGCTCAGGGGCAGGAAAACACTAGTTTTCCTTTTGGAGAAGGTCATCTCTGTCTTGTACGGCCGCTTGTGCTCACCCCACAGAGGCAGTAAAAGGCGAAGGCCTCAAGAATATGTTTCCAATAACCTCTCGTCAGGGTGTGTTAGCATCCAGTGCCGCTGCACAACACAAGGGTCACGACCCCCCTTCCACAGGCACCCAGTGGGCAGGAGGGGGACGCAAGGTCAGAAGGGCTGAAGTGGCCCCCATCGCCGCGGACCAGCTTCAGGCCGGCAGGTTTAATGTCAAGCCACAAAATCACATTCTAGCCTGGGGAGCCGCATCAGTCCGCAAGCTACGACACACTACTTACTGGATCAACTCCACGCTAAAGCCACGAGACTCTGCCATTTACATGATCCGCATGCCGCCGGTGGCTGCTTGACTCCGGGTAACGTCTGCCATAATCACTGTTTATACAGAAGGATCACAGGGACCTTTCCTCTCTCGTACCTACAGACTTCCCGAGCACAAAAGAAAAATGAATTTGTTTTGTTAGTGCAGTAATAGCTACTTTGATGGGGTTTGCCTTCAATGCATTTAAAAAACGCCTTTCAATAATTTCATTAGTATAACGTAAATACTAGCTGCATCAGATTAATTTGATATTGTGTTTATTTTGGTCAACTTTATATTACAGTACTCATGTTTGACAGTTATGAAAGCCACATTTATTTATATAGCCATTTATATACGGATTGTTTTGTAGCCACTTTGCAGAAATAAACAGGATGTTTCAAATGTTACAGTTCATCACTTATAAAACAAACTCAATTTAGCTCTAAAATAGTTCTACAGAAGATAATTTGACTAATTTAAGTTCAAGTTTTGCTTTAATCAAATAATGTCAGTGCAGTTAATGGATAATATATGAGTATATTGTCTTTTAAACCCTGTTCATGTTACTGTGTATTTTACAGACAGATAATTATTATAATGACCTACAACTGCTAGGTATTTTTTATTTTATTTAATAATAATAATTATTATTATTATTATTTTTTTTAGAAATGCCGGTATTTTTATTACTATAGTAAGCAATAGTAATAACATGTAATTAAACTCCTTTGATACCAAAGTGAAAACGTGATTTAATTTGTGATGGACCATAAACCCATAATGTTAATGACAAATACACAGAATAAATGGGTTGCAAGCAAAATAATAATAACAATAATTAAATGCATTAAAAGCATAATTCAAATTAAACTAACAATCAACCCATGGAAATGCACGGTCGTATTTCATCTTCTTTCCAGCAAGTGAAATCCATATTAAAAGGTCCCTAAGATACATACGATAACAGCAATTTGAGCAAAAAGGTTATCAGGGAAAAGGCACGAGGAGCAGATTTTTCCGCTTGATAGAGGATAAATAATTATTCAGTAGAAGGGAGCGCCTCATCTAATTAGTTCTGTTGTTAACGAGTTAAAGCAAAAGATTTCTGACTCAAATATGCGGCCATGTGTTTCAGTGAAAGAGGGATCTAGCCCTGGCTAATTTGAATACAGTCTTATTAGTTTAATGACTAGAGTCTGTGATCAGAACTCATCAACATAAATGCCAAGCCGGAGCGTCCTGCGATGGCCCAGGGCTTCGTTTTTTACCCTTCGACCACGAGGAAAGCCTGAACATCCTCCTGCTCGCAACACATGAAGCGTGACATGAGGACAGTACAAGAGTAATACGACATGCACAGAAACTAAAGAACGAACCCAGTCGGCTCTGAGGCATGTCTTTATTAAGAAAATCATCTGCTTCATCTTCTTATAGGCTATTTAATGAGTAAACACTCCATACGTTGCTGCTGCTTATCAACATAAAGCATTACATTTAAATGAGTTGGACGCCTGGAAAGATAAGAACGTTGTCCGCTCCTGTTTTCTGCTCCACATTGCACAAAGATTGCCTATTATTTTTTTTTTACCACGAGTTGCTACTGTTTAATGGCAGTATAATGGAGACGGCCAAACTGGACGTGCCTGTACTCATCTCGTGGAAAAACAAGAGGCAACAATGACCAAGAACAGAGAAAACCATAGAGAGAGAAGAAAAACTATTGCATCAAAACGCACCAAGCATCAATGAAGCTTCATTGCACACATGCAACATTTTTTAAAGATGCCATTTACAGGCTACGAGCCACAACAGACCAACCAAACAGTGTTTAGACGACACGTCATTAGTGTCTGATGTGAGATGTTTTGCCACTTGTTCTGACAATGTGCCGCAGCTGGCAGAGAAAAGAGCAAAATGCAGCGGTGTGTTAAATCACCCAAGGAAGTGAACAACCTTGCTGACTTGGGAAGGCCGGCACTAATTAAAGTCCACGCGGACATTCAGAGATTTGCCCGTGGTCTCTTCATCTCTGTTCCACCGCGTCCTGCTTGAGCCTCTATGAACATGTCTCTTACACACTACAAACGGTCTGGGGTCATTATTATTATCCATCAACACCACCATGTTCACTGCTGATGATGTTTACGGAAACCACATCTGCATGATAAAGCCATGTTACACTTCGGCTGCTAGCATTAGACGATCCTCGTTTTGTCTCATAAAACCGGTGAGATTAGCATGAACATCCGACGGTTCCTGGCCACATTTGCCGTTATGATGTATTTGCGCAGCATCTTCCCTCAGGAGCTGTGAGGTCTCAGCCTCGCCACCAGTAGTGGGTTTTTTTCTTTTCACACAGGCCTAGTGTTAATGCCCACGGCCCAGTTCACAGATTTGACTGACTGTAGTCTTAATGCTGCACGCCTTGTTTTCAGCACTTGTCCCTCCAGATTTGCCACCCCGGCTGCACAATTTTCCTCAAATTCTAATTATTCATCAGCTCGTTATGCCCGTGCCACGCCGCTTGCTTTAATTAGAGCGGACGCAGGCGTCTATTAGAGGCTACCCTGGAGTGAGGAGACCAGTCCAGAACCAGCCCGTGTGCTCACGCGCTACTGGGCGACCGCCAGCTCGCAGGCGTGATGGAGCAGCGATCTGACACCAGTGCATCCACCCGCGCACTTTTTAGCCACCATGGCTCAAACGCAGGAACTGAAGGGATGTCTGAGTGTTATTACATTACACTTTATGAGAAGGGGAACATGCACATGTACGTGTATCTCATCTCACACTTGTGTACTTCTGGATCTGTGTGAGACTTTGATGAGCATCATCTGTTTGTTGAAACATTTGATGCAGCTCATTTTAAAATCAAGCAAAGATCAAGCTGAGGCTGTATGTTGCAGTGAATTTACCACGGCAAGAAAGACTGGCAAGTTCACCTAATTTATACTAAAGTGAAAAGTGAGTGATTAATATTACATATTAATAAACACAATCAACAGTAACAACTAACCCTAACCCATCAATTTATATTATTCAACTGCATTACATTACATTGCAGTGATTTTATATCCATTTTACATCCTTTTAGAGCTCATCCAATCAGAGTTTTTGAAATTATAGTGTGATGAGTGATTTTGCTCAAATATTGCAGCATTTCACTGCATATGTAATGCTAATTTCTAAATATACCACTTTCCGAAGCTACTGAGACTGCCAGAAAAAGTGGTCCCAGCTCTGTTGAGACCAAATGAGTCCACGTGTGAGAAATAATGTGGGATTCATTTTTTACCTTGCTTGTTTCTTCTGTGGCTATAAAAACCTCCACATGAGTCTCAAGTGAGACGTATATCAGGAAACTGTGACATTCAAGAGTAAACAGAGTAACAGCCACACACACACACACACACACACACACACACTAATGCTAATTAAAGTCTTCAGTGTGAGTGCAGAAATGTGTAATCCTGACATTTAGTCAAGGGAGATTTAGGCAGATGAGGAGAAATTCTAGCGCTGGCCTGAGCCAGGCCTGAGGCAGCTGGCATACAAAAGGACATCAGCGGCAGGCAGAGCTCACAAAGGTCATCTCTGTGAAAAGGCCAACGTGTCATTGCTTTTGTTCCTGTTCTTCTGAACATATGTTTGGCTGTGCTCCTTCTTATCTGGCTGAAATCTAAACCCAGCACAAATACAACTTTTTTACAGCGTTACTGTTTTGTCCAGCAGTTGCAAGGAACGTTTTCTTATCTTCTAGAGCAACTGATGAAAATCCACCCAATGCAAAACACCCGTGCTCCGGTTTAGCAGCTCAAGGAGATGAAGATTCTTGCAACCTTGTACAGTACAGTTAATGGATATGTTGGTATACTGTATGTATAACACATTTTGTTTGCTAGAAGGAAATTACTGCAAACAAATAAAAATAAGTGGGTGAATCTAAAAAAAAAGGTCACATTTCACCTTGAAAAGTATTTATTTATTTATTTATTTTACTTTAAATTGTTTTCATTATTTTCATGACACTTTTTTTATTCTTTTCAAGTCATTTCTCTCAAACTTCCATTATCATAATGCAAAAAAGTGTATAATTTAAATTGTAAATTGTGCCAGTTTATAGAGCTGTACAACTTGTGCTACCAACACAAATACTGTATTACATTAATGAGAGTCATGATTGAGAATAATGGCAATTTAAAAAAAAAGAAAACCCCATTATGGTAATGAGAATGTAGCTTTTGAGAGTGTTTAAATGTAGTGAATAATAGTGTATCCATGCATGCATCCATGCTATAAATAAATAATTGGATTCATTTTCTTTACACAAAATATCATTTCATATTGCTTTCTTTTGGATTTGAGGTGAAATATTGACCTGGATGTGTTTCCATCAGATTCACCCAATCATGATCTCTGAGTAAAAGAGTTGAAACACTTCAGCAGTGGCAGCCTGGTGATTCTAGTGGCTTGAACAGCAACGTCTCCTTCCAGCCGGCAGCCAATCAGACAAGAGCTTGAGGACGATGCGGACTGACTGAGAAAAAGTGCTGAGAACGAACTCTGACCGAAATGCTGATGAGCCTCTTTCACCGCAGCTCTGTCCAGTGGCATCCGGTTGATTGCTGGAGCCATCTGGCTACTGTTTGAGCTTGTGGTTGGATTCAACTACACCTGAACTAAGGTCAGATAGAAATCTGTGCTTAAGGCTCAAATAAATCCTAGTTCCAGATTTCTGTGCTGACACACCAACTATGCAGTTTATTTTCCATTTGGTGAGTTTGGAAGAACACCTGAAAGTGTGGATAGTTAAACCAGTGCTCCCATTGCCAGAGTGCTAATGTGTTTTGCTGGTACATTACCCATCAGGCTTGTGGTTTGCATGGTTGTTGACACACATCGGGACAGGCCTGAGCTGTTGTGAGTCCTGTTGTCTCTTTGAGGGTCCCCTCTGTAAAGAACATGGGTGACGGACCCTCATTAGAGCTCATGGAGGAACTGTCAGGAGTGATGGACGGGGGGCAGCAGCAGCCCGCAGCGTCTCTCTGACATCAGCTTGACCTACATTTGAATGGACGTCGTCCAGCTAAACTGACTCTGTTTTCAGCTCTTTAAATAATAGTCATCTAAATAATTTTATTACATTTAGAGTTGAAAACAAATACAAAAAAAGCAAAACAAAATCTCTTTTTACTAAATTAGGGTGAGCATATATCCAATTTTTTACGGACGTCTCCTGGTCTAACTTGCCTAAAATGTCCAGTTTGACATGTAATTGCAAAGATACTTATAGGTAACAGACAGTGTTGAAAATATCAGAGTTACTTTTTCAAATAAGTAACACCAGTTATTTTTTCCCATTTTTTGATTGAAAGCTCTCCTGTCCTCATGTTGAGAGAAATCGGGAGTAAGATGTCACTTTAGTTCTAGAATAAATGGATACATGAATCAGTTCCTCTCACTCACTCACTCAGATGTAGTTTTCCTCAAAATTAATAAAAAACAGTTAAAAGCAACTCAGAATATGACAACACAAAGCTGCAATAATTAAATATGTTAAAGAATACAAATATCCATCATGTGTTTAATCCCATTGTATTAACCAATTTGCTGCTGAACTTTGATGATCCAATTCAACCAAACTAATAAGCTAAAATGACAAAAGGTAAACTAACATTTCTTCTTTTTTATTGCTGAAGAGTGTTGAACTTTCTTCTTCTGTGTTCTACTAAACAGACGTGAATTTACATTTCCTTTAGCCTGAGGCTTTTGGTGTGAAAGGGCTTTTACATTTATATTAAAAGCAAACAAGCAAGCCCAGCTCAGATTTAAAAAGTAACGCAAAAGTAACGTAACGCATTACTTTCAATAAAAAGTAACTAAGTAAAAATGAGTTACTTTTTTAGGAAGTAATGCAGTTTTGTAATGCATTACTTTTGAAGGGCTCATATGGATGCGATTTCAAGCTTTCCTTTCTTTTTGGATTGTTACAAGCTGATTGTGCATAGATATGATCCCTGAAGTTGCAAAGATTAAAGTCTCAAAACCAAAGAGATATTCTTAATCAAAGTTTAGACTCTGCCACACCCCCCTGAAACGGCTCATTCAAACATGCCCCACATGTCTATGTCACTATGTGAAAATATTTGCGTTATGCCGCCTAAATGTTCATGCAAAGAAAGAAGGAATGGATTCAGTAACTGCAGCTAGTGTTGAAGCAGCCATGTCAGGGAGATGCTGTGTTTCTAAGCGAAAGCAAAAGCACATTATTTGGCCTTCCGAAAGTAGATGCATTTAGGAATCTTTAAGATTACTTATAGAACAGCAACACATTTTATGGACAATCATTTCATGAAGCTAGGAGAGGAGGCAATTCTGACTTTGCTAAAACAATCTGGCGCTTTTCAATCAACTACTGGAAGTATGTTTTCTTATTAATTTTTTTAGAACTATTTGCTATTGACTGTCCACATGCTGAGTTTTGCGCGTTGTGTGTGTGTTGTGTGTGTGTGTGTGAGAGAGATACATGGTCACTCACTTTCCCCAACACTGGTATTAGATTGTTTAAAGCCCGGGACACACCAAACGGACCTAGCAGTGACAAAAGCCGATGGAATTGTTGCCTTGTGTCAGCTGCCTCTGGACCAAACAGTTTTGCTTGAATACACTGCACAGACTACAGCCAACTGCAAACTAGCATGTGTGTTCTGCACCTGCGTGCAAAGATTTAATTGTCTAAAGCAGCAGCTATCAACAGTTTATATTTGTCATTCAAAAGGAGAACCTGAAACAAGGATTTACAAGATATATGCAGATATATGAAATGTAAATAAAGCAGCCCTTGCTTTCCATTTTGAATATCACTTTTTTCATTTTAAGTGGCTCATGTTATGAAAATATTTCTTAAATGGAATGCTTGGGTAAGATAATGTAACATTAGGCCTCTTTCTGTGCCGTCTTGACTTCCTTGATAGTTTTTATCACTTTCACTTTAATTATTTTCCACTGGCTCGTTTGTTGAACTGAACATTCAATTAGACTTCTCACTCTCACCGACAGCCCCAACATCATTTCAGCTTGCTGATTAGGGTAAATTGGCGGCGACATGAGCCTTACAAGAGCTGATGTGTGGAATACACCAAAAAACTAGCCTGGCAGGTGCGCTCCGATAGCCCAACATTGGCCAATGACAGACTATCTACTTGGTGTGGCCTTAAATTGGACTATCTCAGGTGATAACCCATAGCAGCTTTCGAATATCATTATCCAAATGTTGTTTAATGGGAAAAGACTCTTCAAAATTCCTCCTTTTATGTTACAAGGAAAAATTAACCACATACGTACAGTGTTGAATCAACATGAGGGTGAGAAAGTAATGGCTGCATTTTCATCGATGCCATTTGTAAGATGCAATGGATTATGTGAAAATATTCATGTTTGTTTTTTCTTAGTGCAGTTTCTTTGGTTTCAGGCTTCATGATTTGCTCCGGGCCTTACATTTTTACAAACATGAGGTAAATCAGAGCGCAGCAATGCTGGCGATGAATAAAACATGGTGAGGGGAGAGGGTGAGAAGGAGAGTGCGAGTCAAGGCACAGAAGTGGCAAAGGGGCTCTTTGTAGATCTCAGAGGAGAACATGTACAAGCGGATCCCCGACAGACATGACATCCACTCAGAGCGCATCAGCTCTGATGGGCAGGATGGCCACTCCAGAGACCGGCTCAATAGAACACCTTCAGAAAAGCTATTAGAGCACACATGCTGCATTTCTGCATATCTACTTCTGGCCAAAAATGGATGGAGTGAGTCTGAGTTTGTAGAATTGAACTCAGATAAAGAGCAGCACGCCTGTATACAAGGGTTGCAATTGTATACAATTACCAAAACCTAATAAATGCACTTATTTTTGACACATTGACAGCATACTGAAAAAGTAACGCCAACAAATCTCCAGCAAGTCCTGAACAATCTCTAGAATTACACTGCTGACCACTTTCCCAATGCACTAATGGTTGGCTTTTCTTAACTTGTTTACTGATGACGGGCAGTGAAGGACAGTGTCCAACCCCAGACGCTTGACACAATCAGGGCGTGAAATGTTAAAAATGCTCCAAGCCAAGACATCTCAAGTTTCTCTCTATGCTGGGCATCTGACATTAATAGAGAATCAAGTTTGTGTGTTCCCTCTGAGGTGCCATCCTTACATACAAAACAGAGCAGTGCAAAAAAAAAAACAAAAAAAAAATGTCCAGGTAGGTCACTGGCCTCTGTGGAAGCAGAAGAAATGGAGATCATTTCAAATTGACTTGTGCAGGAGGACTGAACAGATAACTGTTTTTATTAGAAAACATATGTACTGTATGACTTGGTGATTTTGAATGAATAAGTACAAACCAAATTGTATGAAAGCATGAAATTTGTAAGTAAAACATCACCATAAAAGTCAACTACGGCACACAGCACTGGCATTACAAGACTTTATTTAGGGCAGTTTTGACATTCTTTTATGGTGCGGTCATATTTATCACTGAGCTGCAAAATTTCTGGCATTTTCAAAATTGCATTCATTTCAATATGAATCTGTGTGCTTGGGAGTTTTGTGCAGATTCATGTTGAACATGTTCAGGCTGGCCATGCAAATTCACTGTGATCAATACAAATCTTCTTGGTTTGAAAGTGACTGCTGTGCTTCATACATCACTACATCACTGTATTTTGCAAGCAGAATTTTGTGAATATGAACGCACGTTTATCAGTTGTATGAAATGTGTATGTTAATGCTCATCACATGACTCCATGTGCAGTGTGGTCTTCTCCAGCTCATCCCAGTAGCCGGTGAGCAGCAGACGAGAGGCCATCAGGATGGCACGTTTTCACACATGCTGGCTTGTGTTAAACTTTCTGAACGCTCTGTAATTACAGGCGCGGGGTGATGATGTGGTGAGGTGATGTGACAGCAACGCATCTGTCGCCTGCACTTTAGTCATGTCCTAGGCCTCCGCAAACACAGAGACATGTCGAGGGAGATTGACAGGAGACATGCAGGCTCATGGTGGGGCATTGACAGGGCCACTGCCCAAGTCTTTTAGCACATGGGGCTGCCAGCTGTGTGTCGCTCCAGACCTGAGACAGTCAGCAGACAGCAGCCGTTTGATGCACTTCATCTGACTGATACGAACCACCCAGCAACATCTGAACGATTGGTGTAAAGTGCTACATACTGGGGCTTGTGGTTGGATGAAAACAAGTCTATATAAAGCTGTGATTTAATGAATTTTCAAGTTTTTCATTGTACAGTGGAGATTAAAATAATAGAACAACATACAGTACCATTTCCTTAGTTTCAAGGTCACCGCTTAGTCCTATTTAAAGTTACCGGTGTAGAAGGGCAGTGTGTGTGTGTGTGTGTGTGTGTGTGTGCATACATATTCTCAACTGCCCTCAGAGGGAATTTACATATATATTTATGCATTTGGCAGATGCTTTTATCTGAAGAAGTGTTCACTGCATTGAAGGCGTACATTTTCATCCCTTCACTTCAAGCATAGTAATTTCACTGTGAATAGAATCCATGATTGTCATTGCTAGCGCCATGCTCTACTGCTTGAGCTTCGTTTAAATAAAAAAAAATCACAGTGCTGTTTAGAATATTAAAATAAATTAATAAAAAATATGCAAAATTAAAATTGTATGCAGAAATTCAACATAATGCAATGGTTAAACATGATGCCAGTCTTAACGTCAATTAGAAAAAACCTTTAAAACAAAAAATGAATGTGTCACAACATTAGTCACAACATTATCATTGTAATGTTTATTTACGAATGACAAACTGGGAAATGTTATAGAAACTTTAATGCATCACTTAGTCTTATATGTAGACAACACGATGTTTTACAAACACAGACAAAAATATTAAAAAATGGATTTAAATAGTTGAACATACTCTGTGCCTCAAAACTTGACTCACACACACACACACACACACACACACACACACACACACACACACACACACACACACACACACACACACACACACACACACACACACACACACACACACACACACACACATATACACCCTCACCTCAAAAATTGTGGCAATCAACAAATGTTAAAAAGTTTAGCTCTTTTTATCACAGCACAACAAATAACTAACAATAATGACAATATAAGCGAATATCAAAACAATAATTCTATAACAGTAACTACAGAATGTTTTCTTATTTTTATAATTTATTCATGCTGCAATGCAATATGAAATTGTTTGCTCAGACAACTGTGTCTAACTAGTTGGGACAACATTTGGGGTAATTTTGTTGGTCTGACAATGGTTTTTATGTAGTTTCAAGAAAATAGCATTTTATAGTATTTTAGTATTTGATACACAGTTGCATTTTTTTTTACACTGCATTTGAATGCTGTTTCATGTTGACTTCAAAGTCATCTTCTGAACACTCTTTCCTTAGTAAATGCATGTTTGTTGTTTGAGCTTTAAGGAGTCTAAATGATTATTTTATGTGGTGGCTTTTCATAGAACACACATAGGCTGTTTGGGCTGCAGTAGAAGCACTGTGGCGCATGTGCAAAAACTCGTTCTGCGCCCAGCTGAGAGCTGTGAGGCTGAAGTGTGTGTGAGAGTGTGCCTTTCTAAAGAACGTAGGTTTCGCTCACAGCACTCATCTCTAACATCAGGGTGACTGCAGGAACCAGTGTCCTGCTGTGTTTTCAATATTCAATGTGCCTGAGGTAAAAAAATAGAGCACCAGAAATTAAGCAAAGTTAACTATTTAAAGGTACCAGTGCATTTGGCCAGAGGCCTGTATACACACACACACACACACACACTAACACACACACAAACACACACACACCAATATTTATTTATTTATTTATTTATCTATTTTTGATAGGACTACTTAGTGAAAGCTCTTTTTTGTTATAACCATTATTTAGTTCAGTCAGGACCAATTCTGTCAAATAATAATGAACTACACTTTATTAACTGAAGCAGTATTAGCAGTACAGTACAGACTGAGCAAGTAAAGCAGCAGATAAAACTGTTTCATTTGTTTTAAAAGGATATAGTTTACCCCAAAATGAAAATTCTGTCATTATTTACTCTCTCTCATGTAATTTCAAACCCGTATGAATCTCTTTCTTCTGTTGAACACAACAGGAGATATTCTAAACAGTGTCTGTAAACAAACATATGGAAAACAAATTATAGAATTCAATGGCTAGCGTCAACTGTTTAGTTAAACACATTTTTCAAACAGAATAAAGAAATTTATTTAGGTCTGGAATCACACGAAGGTAAATATCTGATGATAGAATTTTCACATGCATTGAACGGGACTTCATATGAATAGTAAGCAAGTTGTTCAAATTGAGAAAAAACTCGATAGATTGCCAGCCTGTAAATGAAATGTGCCACTCAAACGGTTCGGATCAGATGGAAAAGTTCAGTGATTTAATACATTAATAGACACATTACAGATTTATGAAAAGCTGCTTTGAAAGCATGTACATTGTGAAAAATGCTTTACAAATAATTTTGACCTTACTTGACCACTGTCCATATATTTATTTATTTGGTAAGTTGCACTTGAATGAATTTATACCTGTTTTTTTTTTTTTATGCACTCATATGATCCCTGATTCATCATGTATTTACTATTTACTCTGTAGCCTACATAGGCTAGTGTGTCTTCAAATAAACAGAAACAGATTCTACTGAATAAGCAGGCTATGCTTTATTTCTGTCCGACTAATTTTCAATCCTGATAAATTAATTCATTATGATCAATGTATCACTTATGAGGCCTATAGTAAAACTTTGATGCTTTTGGATTTAAATATTTAACAAAGCATGCAAACAAACGGCCGCTTTTATCGTGTTCATTTTGTGATCTTATTAGTTTTCTGATAACTTCTCTTTGTTGGTGAAACGATGGGGTTGCATGACGTTGTTCCAGAGAGGTGTGTAAAGGGCGGGTTTTAATGAAGCCCAGCGGAGCGTCTGGCCCGACGGTGGAAATGCATTGCTATTTTGGCCTCAGTGCTACAGGTCCGAGGCTATTAGCCCCATCCGGCCTGTTTAAAGCAATGGCTTGCGCTGGCCAATGGAAAAGAGGCTATTGGTCTTCTTGTGTCCCTAGATGTAAATGTTTTCTCTACATAGAAGGCCAGAAAAATATCCTCATAACAGTCCCAGAGCAGATAAAAGTGACCTGGATTTATCATTATGGGGACATTCCATTGACACAATGGTTTTTCTACTGTACAAATTGTATTTTCTAACCCCTTACCCTAACCCTAGCCCTAAACCTACCCCTACAGAAAACTTTCTGATAAGATTTTCAAAACTTGGTTCTATATGATTTTTTAAGCTGTTTTCCTTATGGGGACCAAGAAAATGTCCCCCAAGTTCAAAATTTAGTGGTATAACTATACTTATGGGGAACGTTTGTCATCGTAATGTAGGAAATACCAGGTACGTATACACACATGCACACACACATACGCATAATTTTAATAGATGTTATTTTTAAGACCATGCTATGTCATGATGACATTTCTCTCATTCTTGTTCTCTTTGTGTGTGTGTGTCATTCTCAGCGTTTTTAGACATCACAACCTTTCCAGATATATTAAACTATGAGATCCAAAATTCCGTAAGCCTGTGGGAAAATCTCCGTCACTTAATGAGTAAATAATTAGTTTAAACTAAATTACAATAATAAATCCATCAGATGTTCACCAAATCCAAAGGTTTCATACACATAAATTTTCTTAACCGCCTTATTTTTCCCATAAGTGTGGGCGCAGCCATTATTGAACTTAATGTGTCTGGCTTCCGGTGTTATTTGCTTCGAGCTACTTTTAGCTGTACAAAACAGCTAATTTTGCTGCTTGATATTGCAAACTGATGTGTATTGCAATATTATTTTAATGTATGATCTTAATTATGGACACACTAGTGCAAACAGTTTAACCATTTATTGTACTTTGTTATTCTTCTCGTTATTTCCCTACAGCAGCTATTGAACTGAAAGTCTCACACATTCACAGAAAATGGCTTAATTCTGCATTTAAAAAATAAGGTGGATACACCACCGGTAAAAAGGGTGTATAAAAATTGAACATAATTTCCATAGAAACAGCAGCAAAAAAAAAACAATTATTTATGACTGTGATCAAGTAAACGAGCAGTAAATCAGCATATTAGAATGATTTCTGAAAGATCATGTGACACTGAGACTGAAGTAATGATGCTGAAAATTCAGTTTTGAGCACAGGAATAAATTACATTTTAAAATATATTAACAGAAAATAATATATATTTTCAATTATAATATTTTACTTGACCAAATCTTTGATCAAGTAAATGCAACATTGGTGACTTCTTTCAAGAGACTTCTTTCAAAAACATTAACTAATTTTAATTATTATATACTTTTTGGCCAGTTGTGTATGTATAGATAGTGTATGTTCACTTATCACATTTCCATCTATTAATGTTACAGACTAATAACACAGAAATTTGATTTGCATGAAAGTTACAGCTCTAGAGCAGAAGTCTGAAACAGAGGTGCAGCTCGATGGGATTCAGCCTGCTTCCAATGGACATAAATATTATGGCATGTTGTTGCGGTCAGCGCTTGGCTTTCTGCTGTATTGTTGCTGCACTTTTGGCTGTATTTTAATACTATTGCTTTGCCAATAGTACAGTCAATACGTTTAAGGAGCAGGAGAGAATCAGCATGAGTTCTGCTCCATAACGATTCCCAATACAGTTGCCTGGAACCGAGCATTGATTCATCGAGTAACCAGCCGTCATCTACTGCCGTGTAGGAACCATATTTACTGAATTGTCTCCAAGACTGTACAGCATGATCTTTTCCATTTTTCTCACTGTCACACACACCACACGGACACACACACACACTTTCAGGCCAATGCAAACAGCACAATCCCACTATGAATTTTTCATAACATCATGCTCAATACTAAACGCAATAAGTGTTTCGTGTAAGATGACTCCCTGGCACTTATAGTGCTTGAGAGCGCCCTGTGTTTCCATTCTCAGTGTCTGTTCTCAGTGCGTGATATCCACTGCTGACAGGACACGGGACCCTCTGAGACACACAGAAGGTCATGTCAACAGATCTGCCATAACCAAATTGACTGCACTGAACTAGAACATCCCAAATCCCTTCATGAAGCCATGCTACACCAATATATGAATAATCTGTGCTCATCTGGATGAAACACACTCGCAAACCTGCTTTAACTGGCTGTGCATGCTTTGCATCTACACTTCACCAGGACAATGACTTTGGCTGGATTTGGCTGTTTAAATGGGTTTACATTTTCTGCCTCAAGAGATTTCAAACGAGGGTCATGATCTGATATTTGAGGCTTTTAATCTCAAAGGCTTTATGTGTTTGGAGTCTTTTGTGGTATTACATGATCACTTTTTGATGCTGATCATCAGAAAAGAGATTAAACAATGAGCTTTTATATGTCCTGGGGTTGAGTATGTTAGTTATTTATCCGTCTCTCAGTATCTTATCCACAGGGCATACAGGCTTCAAGTTTAGGAAAACTCTTTCATGTTTTTTTTTTTTTTCATGCTTATTTGCAAAAGTTTTTTTTTTTAAAGCAGTAAAGCATTTGAGGTCATGTTATATTGAGTATAAAACCACCTTTTCCATGCATTGTATATGAGGAAATACAGGCAGACTTTTAACGTGTGTTTGTGTGTGTACATATTATGATATTAACTGTTTTTGGTACACCAACGAATCTCTGATGCACATAACTTCAAGACACACAATCATCAGTATTGAACGCTATCGAGTGTGTCCATTAAAGTTAATTTGCAGGAGAGAGAGACTAATGGACACAGTCAAACCATCTGACTAAGAGATCTTCAAACAGATACTGACAGTCTCATGGAGAGATGGAGAGAACCAGCATCTATAACTGTCACAGAAGTGGAAGAAAACTTACACGTATTTGAGCTACCATACCCAGCACTGGGTTAACAGGTAATCACCCCCCTTAACCACACTGACAGATAGTTGTGTCATTGCGGCGTATCCAGTGATATGTCAAGGTTTGTTCGGAAGATGCGAGAGCCCATCATGAATACTGCATGCAGAAGGCCTGTTCTCTCTCATGAAAAATGCAACGAGAGGGATTCTTGTGCAGGCCGTTTGGCTGGACTCGTGCCACAGGGATTTGCTCAGTTAGTGTGCTGCCATGCCATAATTACAGCACCTTTGACAATTACACCATACAGCTCTTTAAATAAAAGAGAGAAACGCTGCATTTCACCAAAAGTCACCTGAAGCGCACTGACTGCTCGGCGTGAGATAACCTTTGACTGTTTTTTAATGTGAAACTGACTAAGCGTGCAGAAGAACTTCAGTTTCCACTGTAAATTCGTGGCGGCTCAATAGCATGCTCCACTGCCCTCTGTTTTCCTGGGTCGGCACCAGAGTGCACAGTAAAAAGTAAAGTGTCAGGCCATAATCAGGTTAGCTTTGGTTATGATGGATTAAGCCACAGTCGGGCAGACGCTTCTCCAACATTAGGGTGTCTGAGATGTCAGTTGGAGAGCAGTCTCATTAATAGCTCTCCTTCAGATTACTGCATTAAGTTTATTTGCAGCTCCAACTCTGGGAGCACTTTCAGCTCTCACGTCGGCCAAAGCAAGTGTGTGGGCAAGAGTCTGCTCCGTCCTGCTCACTCTTGCCTCAGTTCTTCTGTGAAAACAGCACAAGGTCTTCCCTGGATTCTTCCAGCTGAAATAGTAAGCCTGTGTGTGGCTGGCGATCTGTCATCTGCATCTCAATGAGCTAATAGTTCTAATGTGTGAAAATTGATTTTTAGGAACATGCAAACCTTGACCTGCTATTCAATTTCTTGTTCACTTTGTATTTTTCATCCATCCTTGCCTTTGATTTATGGCAGGTCATTATCGATAAGCTGCGATTGATTTTTCAGTGACGCGAAATGAGGGCTTCGCCTGCGGCCTGACATGGGGGCAGGGGACAGATGCATGTGGGATGGCGAGGGATGGAGATGAAGACTTTCAAGGAGAGATCATCCCAGCCCCGCTCAGCAACCCATCCTTCTTCCGTCCCGAGAGAGGAAAAGTGAGTGGCTTAATCACAGCTGAGCTCTCTATGATTGCCATAAGTATCCTTGCCTGGGAACCTCTGAACATATCTCCTGATATTCGATCCCAGGTATGCTCTGTGAAGAAAGTCTGACCTGAGACCCAGTAGATGAGAATTCGGAAACTTAAAACGCACCTTTGTGCGGGCAGCTTCAATTAACCTGAACATGATCATCTGTCTGCCAGGTAAGAAGCTTTCAGGACATGGGCCTTCCTCCGTTATCCGTTCACGCAGATCGTTTTCCCAATGTACTGTGGGAAGGCATTCCCTGACTTGGGTTTGTCATAACCCTTGGAGAGCGTCATGCCAAATTTCCCATGAGCGGCCGGTACCTGATCCAGCCGGGCGACATGGCTTCTCGGCAGTGTTGATGACACAGGTTACCATTTGTCTGCGGAGCTACCGGCTTCATCCGTTCACATGAAGAGGAGCCCAGGCGCTTCTATGTGAGAGTATTAGCTTTCCCCTGAGGGAGAGTTCTAATTAGGTAATTGACTGATGCACAAAGCAGGTGCATGTATCCGTTACAACAGGGCTCGACCTGTTCATTATTAAACAGTGACCCTCTTCGGTGCTTGTGCCAAGGCCAGAAGTGAAAGTCCTTGGATGATTCGCTCGGAGGTGGGATCGTAATTATACTTGCAATTCGTTTTGCTCCAGACAAGGGCAAAATTCTATACTGTTTCACTCACAAGCCACACGATATGATCTCGGTGGACAGAAAAGACAAGGTGGAGACAAACAGGAGAGTTATTCTTATCAACAGGTTTCAGCAGTCAATGAAGCAAAAAACGAATGCAGTGAATATTAACTTGACAAAACAGGACAAGCTCAAAAAGTTGGTTTGTGTGCACTCTGGCTCTTAGCATGAGAGGGGTGTGCAGCTCCCTTCAGCCTGTGCTGAGATTATTTACTGAAGCATGCCAGCAGTCGGGATATGGATTGATAGCTGAGAAGTAAATTGATTCAGAGGGTTGAGCAGCAGGAAAAACGAGACGTCTCTGCCATTTTAATTCAGCAGGCCACACATTTCATTTCGAGGAGCAGGTAGAGAGCCAAAGACAGAAAAGTCAACACTATTAAATCATTAGAGGCCAAGTGCATGGCAGCCATTTGAGAACAATACAAAAGTTCATCTTGACCTCACCTCCAGTGATTTAGTGGTCAGGTGATGACCAATCCCTCTGTCACTGCTGGGTTCGTCCATAGTCAAGTCAAATTTATTTCTATAGCACTTCATACAATGTTGATTGTTCAGTAATAAAGAGGTAAAGAACAGTGTTAATGTAGCCAAATTCATAAATTATGAATAAATTAAGCTGTAAAGTAGCGCTAAAGAACAATATAGTGTCATATATACATGAGAATCTATGTGTGCTTGATCCTTTACTTAGCACTTCTGACTTAAATAAAGCATGTATTTATTAAATATCATGGAATAATGATCTGATCATGGCTTTGATCAAACTTCAAGCAGCTTTTTTTTATCTCTAATGTGAGATAAGAGTGCATTTTACATGTAGTTTTTCCATGCCAGTTGGATACACCTTTTACATTAGCATATAAACACATTTTATGGAATTAAATTAATTATGTAGTTATTATTTTTTTACTGAATTAACAAAATAAAATGCATTAGGAATTAACATTCTTTAAACTAAACAAGTTCCGTCATTTCCAATCTACATTGTAATAAATAAATAAATAATTGGTAAATCATGGCAACACGTTTTTCCATCACTTTAACTCATCAGATTAACAAATTAACCAATTTCAACTTCATTTTTAAGCTATATCAAAGCTTTAAATTGAAGTAGGGGGGAATTTACAGTTCAGATTAATAATATTTCCTGAAGATATGCTTTTTCTAGCTCTTAAGAAAAAGAACAAAATAGAATTTTCCTGACATATTTCATACATTTATTATAGAAGGGATTTTAAAAGTGGATGGGAACACATTTAAAATGTTTATTTTATAGCTAATATAGTTTGTTCTTTTAAACTGGAATGATTGTTTTCCTTTGTTCTGCCAGAAGACATAAATGTTCCCCTAATTAAAGAGTCATACACTAGACACCATGCCGTGCCTGTCAAAGTTTTTATAATGTCCTGAATTCATTCCACAAACTAATGCTTTGAATTAACCCTAAACTTAACTTAAGTCGTTAGAATGGATCAAATATACCTTAAACTGTACCAGTAACACACAACAGCACCACACATGAATAAAAACAACAACTATGGGGCATTTCAAAGAAAACTAAATGACAGATGCACAGATAAAGGTTATAACACGATTATGTTTGTAAGATGGGACTGATATTTAAAAATCTCATCAGTACAGATTATTGGACATCAGGGTGCATCCAGATGTGGCTCTTTTCCAGAGAAATAAATAATCATAATCAAGCGGCACTAAACAAATAAACATCCAGATCTCCCACTGGCATGACTGGATTTATTGGAGCATTGATTGACTTACATCAAACAGATCCCTTTGTTTGCACAGTGAGCTCAAACAATCAAAGCATTCAACTAATCCAGTCAAACATTGCAGGAGAGTAATTTACTTTTTTTTAAGAGATGCTCATCACGTCTCGCCATGTTATGTTCCAGAAATGTTTGCACTCCAGTGAAGTAGAGAAATAGTTTACTCAGGTGCATCATGTTTTATTATTGACCATAATCTCTTTAGGACACTGTTACAGTCAATAGAAAGGTTTTTGTAATCTTTTCCACATAGCATACTTTATAGATCGTGTATTTGTCATTTATTGAGGAAACCATCTCATTTTCAGTTATAGATATTAAATGTTGTTCAGCAGCTGCACTGTATTATTACATGAACATCTTCATTCAGTGGACAATTCCTGTCAGCAGAGTAAATAAGTTTGTACAGTAGTTTGCATTCCGGCTCTGATCAGAAAGCTTCAGTCTATGTTTTGAGAAACTCCAGACTCTTTCCAAAGAAAGCATTTTTCTGACTGCTCTCAAATCTTCTGCGCTCACTGAAATGGGGCTATTAAAGGCAAAAGGTGCTAATAAAAATTATTTTTATGAGATGTGAGTGAGAGGTAAGGTTCACCTTGACCTCAGCATATCTGAGCCTAACACTTACCAGTAAGTCAACAACACACGTTCAACAGGTTTAATGCTGATATGTTTAGGTTAAACAAAGAAAACCAGATACAAGAGAATATCCACCAAATGTTACACTATTTGATCCACTGTATGAGAGGTTGCACAACAATCATGCATTCAACTTCAGTTTCTGGTAAACAGGATAACCTTGAAGGTTCAGTCATGATATTAGTGTATATTTAAAGTAGACTATGTCAAAATCTGAAAGAATAATGTTGTAAAACATGACCTGTTCTTCTTCAGGTCAAGATCATGGCAGAGCCAGAGGTCAAACACACACCTCACTCCTTAATGAAACCAATAAATCTGATTGGTTACCCTTCTCCACTTTTACAAGTGTGGAGCATCTCATTCCCCCCACCAGGTGCACTTATGTTGCAAATGAAACCTGATCACGGTTAAAAGTGGCATAACCCCTGAGAGCAAAAATGCTTTTAGGAACTTTTAAAATGGTGTTTTACAGTGCTTTTTTAGTGCCACTAAAACTTCAGCCAAGTTTAGACCCATTGAGACAGCTATGAGAGGCTCCAACCTTCATTTCTTATGGACAGGTACCTGTAAATGTTGGAGGCCAGTTGCCAGAAATGGACACATCAGGACGAAATGTTTCAATCTTTGCTTTATAAAGCCCTACACTTTTCCTGACTCTATATTTCTGATCTTTGGATCTCCGTGCTCTATCATTGGCATTTTGAGCACTGACTGTTTCAATTTAATATTTTTGTTTGTTTGCATCTTGGCTTAACAAGAAAACCACAATGAAAGGCTGTAAATTAATGTTAAAACTGTGAAATGCTACTGTACTACGGGATGTTTAACAATGAAATACCCTAACAAGAAAAAAAAAACAGGCCACAGATATTTATATTAATATTGAATTTGAAAGTGATAATTTTTCCTTTATGGTGGAGCAAAGTCAGAATCAGAGAATCAGAATCAGAAAGAGCTTTATTGCCAAGTATGCTTGTGCATACAAGGAATTTGTTTTAGTGACATAAGCTTCCAGTAAACAGACACACAACAACACACAGAAAAAAAAAAAAAAAAAAAAAAAAAAAAAAAAAAAAAAAAAAAAAAAATTACGGGAGAATTACAAATTGGCAAATAAATAAGTGTATAAACAATTGTGCTATAAATGATAATGGGATAGGATCGAGTGAGATGCAGGAATGTTCTAGGATGGAGGGGTAACAAATGAGGCACATTATTAACAAATGAGTGAAGATTAATGCACTGGTGTCAATAGTGGGTGAAGGAGGCTCATGTGAAGGGCAGACCTTATGACCTCTTCACTCGTCTGCTTGTTAAAACGGCTATGGGGGGCACCGAAAAGTGAAGAAATGGAAGCCATGTGACACAAGACAGCGCCTATAAATATGAACAAGATCACAGAGCCACTTAATGTAAGAGAGGCAGACTTCTCTTTTACCATCGGGGCTACAACATCTTAAAAACTGCCTGTCGTGTCATATGAAACCAATAAAATACAAACACTTCCTTGCTCTGAAAAAAAGAACCTCAATCCATCCACTATGTGGACTTTCTAGCTTTTTCTTCACTCTTACCTCCCCCAGATGGCCTGAAATCTCAGCAGACTGAATGTGCCTCATGAAGTACCACATGGAAGCTGCAGAGTTCAAGAGAAAGATGAGCTGCAGTTAAAAATCTAATCTAGAGTAATATAAGATCCAAACCAAATTATGTTTCTCTCAGTGTTTGTGTCTATGGAAAAATGAGTAGAATGAAAAACAAGTTCTTCTAAGTTGTTTCAACACTAACAAGGTCAAAGGAAAACATTTTGAGTTTTCTTGAATGAATATTTCAAAAACGAAAAGTCAGTGATCACCTTCACTCCCTCCTTGTTGTTGGACTGCTGTCATATTACTTCAATAGTGTCTTTACTGTGTTTGTTTGTTATTTGTAATTTATTTTAATTAATCATCAAATTTAATTGTATGAAAAAAAAATCTTCTAAATATGCCCTTGTTAATACAGGTTTGGAAGAGAGGGTAAGTGTATTATTAGGTAATAATTTAAATATGAATATATTCAGTATAAGTATTCAGATTTATTTTTAATAAAAATAAAAAGTACAAATGCATGCAATAATGAATTGGTCAACTATGATTCTGTAATGCGAAGGACACAGCAAAATCTTATTTTTGTTGAAATAAAATCAAGGGTGCATTGTAAAATGGATAACTATAAGCGGTGCTGCACTGTTGCCCTTCTATCACCACATGATTTGAGACTAAGCAGCTCTGTGAAACAGGAAGGATGACATCAAGCCGACTGCCAGAGCCCTTCATTACCTCATTGGAAGGAAATGAGGGTCTGTGCATGGAGCTCTATGAGGGTCTCTTGTGTTGCCACAGACCAACTGTAACACCACCAACTGTAACACCACCAACAGGCTCAGCAGAATAAAAAATTAATCAAAGTGATGAATGGGACTGCTCTTCACTAAAGACATTAAACAGTGACTGGAAGGGATTGGGCTGCAATCAGCACTAAAAACTGGATTTTAGAAATCTGTATGGATCTGTATCTTTTCATAAAAAATATCTAATTTCAGGCCTAATAAATAAAGATAATGTACCAGTAGCTTCGTTAGGAGAGCAACTGAGACATGCAATGCATTACCGACATACCAGTTATCATACCTAATCGCTGTGATGAAAAACCCAATGGCCTATTAAGAGGATTCCACTGGTGAAGTGGGAGGTGGGGACGGCGTCTCAAAAGCACCCTCCTCGGTGGCGTCTGGGCCGGTCCGCAGCCTATGATGCCGAAATGCTTTAATCAGACCAGAATCCCTAATGAATGGAGGCTGAGAGTCTGCTTAGGACTGGAGGAAGACGGAAGGCAATTTCTGGAAATGATTACTGACTCATTTCCTTGTTTATCGTGCCTTTGAAAGAGAGAGACCCTCACGCCTCCTGCTTCAGCAGTCTTTCGCTCCACACCACCTCCGCCCCTATACGCCCCTACGAGCCCTTCTCGGCCTGCCACTCTTTTCTGTATCATTGTTGGCCCACTTTTGAACATTTGGCACACTAGATCAAGCCTACTCCTGTTTCTTTTTATGTCAGGGGCTGTACCTTCTCCAGCCCTTGTTTGCCTCAAGTGGAAGAGCCAGCTTAGTCTGAAGTTAATGGCTGGAAATCTCTAACTAACCTCCCCAACAGCTGTCTCTTCAGCCTCTTTCTCTTCCTCCTTACGATTTCTTCCTTTCTTAGGAGTTCCCCCTTGTTGTTTTGTTTTCCCGTTCTCTCCTCCCCAAACCAATCAAAAGGAGGATGAAGGCAATGGCCCCGCTTGTTGATAAAACAACCACTCCAGCGAGTTTTTCAAAATTGGCTTTCTACAGACAAGTGGCTGGAGGCCGGAAGGGAGGCGAAGGACAGGCTGTGTAAAGCTCTCTTGTTTTCTTCCGAGTCTCATTGAAAAGAAGAATAGAGGAAGCCTGGCCGTTGGACTTGTCCTTCATTTGGAGTCCACCCTTAAAAGGCAATTGGGGCTTTCGGTCCCGGCGGAGCGAACATTAATACCGTAAGAGCTCAGAATACTGAACTTCACCTCTATGCTGCCTCATTTATTCTATAGACCGCAAATGGGTTTGGAGTAGAATGAAGGGAAAGACCAAGAAGGGCTCAGAGATCAAGAACTTGATCAGACCCAGAATACATGTAGGTATCGCTGGCTTCTTGTCAAGGAATGTTTGGTCAAGAATTTGAAAATCACACATTATTATCATCTAACCTCTCTATGGAGAATTCACCAATTCACAGAGTTTGAACTTGTGTGGCAGCGACAATTCCTGCTTACTCCACCTGCTGTTTTTATTTGGTGCCACCTTTCTGTTACATTGATTAATGGACCAGAATGCCCCTCCTGAGAGTAAAAGTGCCTTCCATTCACACATGCAGTTTCCTGACCTTTCTTTCTCTGATAATTTCCACTGACATGTAAACAATTAATTTGCTTGTTCGGGATCACTGCAGCTGACATGCTGTTCCTATATGCACTCCTTGAGGAACTTTGTGAGTGAACCTCAGTGTCTCAAAAGATGTGAAGCATTCTGCTCCAAACCCTGTATCCCTGGAGCCACACATTCATCTGAAGCCCATGCCGGTCTTATCTACAATACCAGAGCGGGTTGAGTTTTTTTTTATTTTTTTGCGTTGTCAGATCTGTCAGCTTTTCACTTACAATTAATATAT
The DNA here is from genome assembly GCF_963082965.1 of Carassius carassius. NCBI lineage: Eukaryota > Metazoa > Chordata > Actinopteri > Cypriniformes > Cyprinidae > Carassius > Carassius carassius. The sequence goes on along the minus strand of NC_081758.1, from coordinate 6,488,896 downwards.
GCCTGCTTCAAGCTCGTCAGTTGTCACAAGTTTAGCACCCAGTCACACAAGCGGACAAATCAGGCTAAGGCAGAATGACACCACTGGTGTGAAAGAAGATACTAATTCTGGATAATTAGCTGACAAGAGCATGAGAGAGAAAGGATTGAGGCAAGGAAGAAGGGAGGAGAGAGAAGTGGCAGTGCGTCGTAAGCGTTTCTGTCAACCAGCGTTCTCTCTCTCTCTCCTCTGTCCCTCTGACCTCTTTCCAGTCTTCTTTGTCCAAGGATTAAATCTTACACAGTATAGCGAAGCTTTGTTGAGTTTAGACAAATCCTGAGGTCATAATACTGCCTTTATTAGAGTAGCAATGACAGATGACCAAGGTATTTTTAGACAAATCTCTTGTTTCCAAAGCAGAAGATGCTGTATTCCAGGGTGCAGAATGTCCATAGTTCTTATAAAGGATTAGCACATGCTCTTGTGCTAATGGCTTTAGAGAAACAAAATTTTTATAGGACTGAAATGCATATGCTCCAAACCATGAGACCTAACAATGCATGCCAGCATAAATCAATTAATATTCAATTAATATAGCAAAGTCCTTGAGTGAATGGATTGACCATTCACTGAAAAACTAAATTTCCATTTGAATACTGGAGCTGCTATTCTCAGCTGTCATAGCAACATTCTACTCATAGTAACATGATCCAAGGGGCCAGTATGTACATAGCAATTAATGACATCCTTCTTTCTAAATTTCCCTAATATGGCCTTTATATAAGTGAAGTATCATCTGTATTGGTGGGATGGACAACTCTCAGATTAAAACTTCAATCTGATATCCAAGATGCTGTTTTGTCATGAATTGTGTGAATAAACAAAGCCTACACGGTATACTTAAAACTGATATCTACAATATTTCTGTAAAATATTCTCTGAGCAATGATGTTAATCTAATTCCCACTGTCATCAAGATCCAAGGAGCGCTTCAGCCGCATGGCGCTTAATGCATTGAGTGACCAGCTGTGTTACTACAGGGTTGTGCTGCAGTAATATGACGGGTGTAAATCACAGAGTTTGGGGCATGTAGCAGGTCATTATCACCATGTGGTGGTGTCTGCTTCATCAGGAAAAGATTAGACGACATTCTCTGCAGCAAAAGGCAGGAATAAAAAGAGAAACATCCAAAAGCCAAGAGATTACATGTACAAATGCAACAGGACAGCAAGAAAATACCTGTAAAAGAGGTATTCTCAGTTCTGGTTGGAAGTTAGTGCAATCTGCAAAGTCCTTGAGTGCTATTAATGGCAAGAATTAATTATTATTATTGTATAGTAGCATACATAGAAACAGCACAATACATAGTTGAGTTCAAAGCAGGACCTAGGGCCAGGGTCACTTCAAGGTCATCTTTGAAGTACACACCCAACAGTGTAGTCCCAGACAAAACATATAACACAAATAAGCATGAGTGTTTGTGCGACCAAGTCTATGACACTGACACTATAATTAGTCAGAGGTTATAAGCTTTGATTTTTGCCTAAAATTACACTCAAAGCCAAAAAGCCAGCAGGCACGAGGAAACACAGGCTTTGTTTAAGGCACGCTGACATGAAAACACACTTGAAGGGGAAAGAAATGTTCCGTGACTAATCTGAAGTGACATTTTGGATGTCAGAATTATTGCATCAGCCTGTGGGTTTTGGTGTCCATTAAAAAATTCTAAGTCTCAAAAGGACTGTTAAAGTTACACCTCACCATGCGATCATTTCTTGTTTTAATGCATTCATTTAAAGGAGGTCACACAGCACCAGACCTTTCCTGACTTCATGTACTTTGACAGACATTCAGAATTTTCAGCGTGGCAGGAGATACTTACCAGCATCAAAACATGCATGTTGTTTCCATCAGAATGATCACATGTAGCAAACAATTCATTCGAGAACCTGATTAGAAGAGTTAACCCCACAGTTGAGCCCATTCCACCTATCTGGGCAGGGGTGCAGGGGTCGGCATACACCACCGAGGTGGGCTCTAAGAAAGCGGAGGCCCTACATATTTGAAATGATATCCATTACTGTTTGTGACAGGCCTTCCCAAGCACACACTTTGATGCTCTCTCAGAATGACAAGCTGAGTCCAGTGACACTGATGGCTTTGGGCACAAATCAGAAGCGGTTTCCTGCATCCCAGTGGCTGAGGCAGCATTCCATGTTTTAGTGCCCCTCCTGTGTCACAGGACGGCGTGAATGGGGTGCAGCCAAAAGAGCGCATTAGAAGCCTAAATTCCATCCTCTTGTCCGACCCTCAGCACTCAACGCTCTCTTATATCACTCCTCTCATGCGCTCCCAAAGCAGAAGAGAGTCATCTTTAAACGTCACCGATGAGACGAGGCCAACAGGAGGAAGAGCAAGTGAAGGCCATACACATTACAGAACAAAAGAAGCCCTTTGCATTCATTCTCACTGACAACTAATGCATTCTGCTCTTGAAGTATTTAAAAGCTAGTTCTCTACATTTTTTTGGCATGAATTTATATACAAGCTGCTGCAGTTATCCTAAGTGATGACTAAATACTCTTGAAGTGAATTGAGTGCAAGCTCAGCAACATCATGAATATGTAACAGGGCTGGATTACATGTGACCAACAGTTTTTACTTTTTTTGCTAATTATGACTACAGTAAAAATTATTTTTCAAAGTTGTAAATGAAACAAATATTATTGGAGTGTGTTATCTGTACCGAGGCTTTCGCTCCTTACGGCTAGAATAGTGACTGAGATTTGTAGGCCTTCTGTGAGCCTTCTTGTAATTCCTTCTTTTTGTTTGTTTTTTAAATCCATGTTATCGTAAGAACACATGCTGACTGCTTCACGCCTTTTCTGAAATGCATATTTACAGTTTGTGGTTTGTGCTTTGTGACGTTTCTATATGTGTCAGAGCCCAGTTAACTCTTAATTAATTGAATTGAAATTTACTAGTATTTGAAGACTATTTCTACTATATATTTTTATTATTATTATTTCTTTTTTAACACTAAAATCAATAGGCACCATGAAATATCTGCCACATCACTTTTCCTTTATAAATATAAATGCTGACATCAAATTTGGGGTGCATTAAACATTCTGGAAAATGAAAGATCTCCTGAAATGTCTGTTTAATATATAATTAAAAATATAATAAAAATCCATAGAAGTTTAAATTTGAATCTTAATTTTCTATAGGTGGGCTTTACACTGATTATTAACCAGCTCCAGATTTTATGGAATTTTAACATGTTTATGGGTAATTATTACTGGAAGAATAGTACTACACTTAAAGCAGTTATATGAACTGCAATATAAAAAATAATTTCTGTATCCATACAGGTTCATACTATATATGCTCAATGTCCTGTAACTGACCCTATCAGACATCTTTAGTCACATTATTTCCCAAAGGAGATGCTCATCTGCCCTGATGATTGATAGCCCCTCCCATCCAATCCAACGCTCGCTCTCCACTCGTCCATGTCCATGTGTCACAGGCATTCATTGGTGGCACCAGCGTGTGCGCAGAGGTAGAGATCTCGCCCGAACAGCCTCTGGCCACCATGCCAGCACGATCACTTCAGCCGTCCACGGCAGGGGCGGTGGGGGGTGGGGGGGTGAGTTCCTCTCAGACCTATTTGTGCTGTTATTTCCCCAAGCCCACATTTATTTCTGTCAGTTTCCATATTCTTGTACTCAAAGCTTGTTTGGACTTTCTTAGTAGATGTCTCCCGCAAGCCGGGCAGATGAAATCGGAGAGCCACAGGCTGCAGGAACAGGAACCGGTTTCTGCAGGCTGACTGACGGGTCTGCCGTAGGACGCCGACAACCGGCCTCCAAGAAGCGCATAAAACCGGTCTGTAGTCCTGCCTGTCAGAGATGGTGAAATCAGATACATACTGTATATACAGCATCGGAGCATTTCCATGATGTAAAAATCAATATTTGAATTTAGAATCTCAGAAACTGAGAGATCATTTAGGCCCAGAGGAGGGAAAAAAAATATGGCTCAGAGTTTGCTCTTCCTAAATTCAGAAGACTTAATTGTGAATCTCATATATCTCTAATGTTTCTATCTATTCCTTAGGTGATATAAAAATAGACACAAATGAGACATGAAAAATGGAGTCAAAAGAGAAGAGGAGTCAAAACTGAGAATGTGATGAAAGAAACATTTCTTTACTCTCTCGCTACAAACTCTTACTAGACTCCATTAGAGGAAAATTGTATTACTCAGACTTTGCTCTTTCTAAGCTTGTTAGACTTCATCTATTGTTAGATATTCATTTATCTCTTATTGTAAAATCTGCAATTTCGGATGTTTCACCTAAATTTCCTAAAATAAAAGTAAAAAAGAAATAAAAGTAAACACAATTGAGACATGAGAAAATTCTGAGAGAAATGGGCAGATGAGCAGGGAACAGGAGCAGGAAAGTAACTTTAGTTGGGACTCTTCCAAAGCTTTAAAGATGGCAAATATGAGACCATGGGAGACTTTAGTTTAGGAGAAAAGTATAAGCATGATATGTGATGTACTTGAGATCTTGTTTGAGACTTTAGAGGAGACAAATATGAGACCACCAGAGCCTTTAGTTTAGGAGAAAGATCTGATCACAGTGTGTGAAGATGATGATGAGATCTCTTCTAAAACTTTAAAGGAGACTATTATAAGAGTGTTAAAGTTTTTGTCTCAGGAGACAAGTGTAAGTAGCAGGAGACTCAAGCAAAAGTCTGAATTTGATGTTAAAGTAAACAAATCTCAGTGTAGGATAAATATCTGAGGTATTAAATAGAGATCTGACTTTTCTTTCCTCTGGGGGAGGCTGGCACTGATTTAAAGTTGGAGCACAACTGAACTTGTACGGTGGAGCAAGCTCTGGTTCTGATCTTGTTTTGAGCGGCCTGGGACTACTTGTTGGTCTGAGCAAGATTGCAAGATTTGGGAACCCCTGTTTGGAAATGGTACAAAATGTGCATAATGAAAATGTAGTGTCATAATTATCTGAATGATCTCTATTTGTTGACACAAATTCTGGTTACAGTTTATTTTGATAGTTCACTTTTTACATTCTACTAACTATAAGTAACTTTGCAACGACATGTCAACTAACTCTCATTAGAGTATTAGTAATTAGGTTAGGATTAGTAGAATATGTGAGTATAATATCTAAAGTGGACCATCAAAACAAAATGTTACCTAAGTAAATGAATGAGCAATTTGCTGACAGCTATTTTTCTGGTTAGAAGTCGTAGCAGTGTTTGGTCAGCATGCTCTTGTCCAATCTTCCTGATGGCTCTCTGCTTTGCTTTGCTCTTCTATTCTAATGGGATGATTCAAGCAGGCTGTCCTGATGCATTGATCTCTATGCTTCGATTCAGACCCTCCCGTTCCTGCCCTGACATAGCTGTTAGAAGAGATTTGTCCATTATATTGACGTTGCTGATTTAAACGTTAAAATTCTGTCCACCCCTCCAATCAAAGCTAAAGATGGGACCTCCCCCAATGAAAACCAAGCCACAAATCTTTCTGAAGTGATCGGCCTGCCACAATCACATGCTTTATGTGCAGTTCACTGCCTGGCGAATGTGGCTGAAAGAAGTGCCATTGTAAAAGAGCAGAGAGCTGCAATTTCCCAATCCCTGGTCATTTCAGCAGAGCCTGTGAATGGGGGCGCTCTCGGCATCGGCCATCTCTACCCGCCGCAGCCAGAGTTCCCTTGCAGATCATAAAAGATAATTGTGCAGCCTGAGCTTTAAAAGAGTTTCAGAGCAAGAGCTGCAGGGTGGTCAGGAGGTAGCACGTGTTCTCCAGGACCTGGATGCACGCTCAATCATCTGCCCCTGACGCATCTGCCTCTTTCCAGTTTAGGTGCTGGCTTGGGTTCTTTCAGGTACTAAATCAAAGCGTACCGAAAGCTTTCATGGCGTTACTGTCAGATTGAGTGCCCGCAAGTCTCCTTTATCCAGACACGCCGTTTGCCAGACGTAGCTCTGGAAGTTGACGAGGTGTGAGTGCAGGTAACAGCATACAGCTCGTAACAACAGACCACAGTCACAGCACACGGCAGTCTGGGCCACACAAGAGCAGCAGGGGAAGTCAGCTTACTTAACGCACCGGGAGGTCCAGACACGAGAACATGAGAACCAAAGCCAGCTCCCTACAGATGAGACTGAACACGTTTTGTGGCAGAAGGTGTAGATTAATTTCTTTATGTTGTAATTTGTGCAGATTTAACGTAGTAACAATGTAGTTATTCATACTGGGAACTCTCCTCCAAAATATAACCATGTGTTAATGCCTAGCGAATAGAGACACATATAGCACCAGATTTACTAACAGCTTGAGCAGTGCAAACCCTGTTTTGGCATTAAAAAACTATTTACTAAAGACACACAATGGAAAATTAGTGATGAAAAGACATGAACAGTTTTTTTTTGCATGTGCATTTGTTGAAATTTCCCTTTCAAACACAGCATTTTTTTGAGAGTATTTAAATTAATTTTGCAAGGTGGTTATTTAACACCCCGAAAAAGCATGCCTGAACCCGTTTTGCACCTGCATTGTAAGTAGTATTGCAAGCATCTGATTATTATCGGTTGTGCTTATTTGCACTGCTTTTTGGTAGATAAGGGTAGGTCATCATGGAAATGACGTGTGTTTGTGTTCCTAAATTTTTGCATTGTCAGTAGATCAGCAGAACTTTCCGAACACTCACATTGGCATATTTAGAGGATTCCTTCCTCATGTTTAATAAATCTGTCACCTAATCTCATGTTTTACATGATTTATTCTGTTGAGTATTTTGAAAAATGTCCATGTAGTTTTTATTTTATTATTATTATTATTATTTTCATATGCATCATATTCAGGTCTCTTTTGCTCATGTGCTTCTGCCTGAAGTCAGAGGAGCCTGAGGAGTAGAATTCATTTGTTGAAGCTTTATTAAATCAATGCTGTTTCTCCTGGAGTGAGATGATACAACAGATCCATGGTAATGCAGTGCCCGGAGCAGTAGGCAATCGCATTACAGCAGTGCATCCGATGTGTCCGCTGATAGCATCCTCCTGGCCTCAGGTCAGATCACACCTGAAACACACCTGCAGAGGTTCAATATGAAACTTGCCTAATATGCTTCATATGAGAAAACAAACCGGTTATTAAAAAAAATTCCTGCAGTTTCTCAGTACAGAAACAGTTGAAGGCCTTCAGAAATATGAAAATGTTCATGAGCAACATAGAGGCGAGCGATGCACATTCTTTCGTGTGATCTACAGCACTGTGCGATGTGAAGGTCTCAGGGTGAAGTTTATACTCCTGAACTGCTGCAGCTGTCTGATCTGTCACCGGCGTACAGTGAGCGGTGACACGGGCCACACACACCTCATTTACAACACAACCATACCACGTAACAAATTTAGGTCATAAAAAGTTGTGGAAACATTTTTCTGAAATGTTTTTTAAAACATTTAAATATTCAGTTTTCTTGTAATGATTATACAGTACTGTTATTTAAATGTTACAAAAAATGTTTCTTAGAACATGTGATTATAACGTTATTAAAAGGGTATATATATATATATATATATATATATATATATATATATATATATATATATATATATATATATATAAATCAGCATCAGTGAGTGTTTAAAAAGGTTGCGTTTGAGTCCCTCAGTTGTCCTCAGTGTGAAAAGATTTTTGGACATATACACAAATACACAAAAATGCTGAAAAGACAAACATTTTGTGGAACCTGAAGGGTTTTATTAAACAGCAGGCAGTTTATCTGTTCAGGACAGACAAGGGACTCATGAATAACTTTGAAGTCTGAAGTCTGAACTGTAAGACTTTACTTTTCTTTTTTTTTTTTTTCTTTTCTGGTGTATTCTGAGCAAAAATGTCACTAAGGATAGCTTTCATATGCTGTATGTATGTTTTAAATGTAACAGATAACAGATTATTTAACTGTATTGTAACAATTTATTTCAATGAAAATTAAATTGAACATGAAGATTTGAATTAGTATGCTCTTATTTAATATATATGTATGTATATATGTCATTGTAATGTTCTTCAAAGTTGTTTTCAAAAGGAGAAACTTGCTCACACCAGTTTGAAAAGACATGAGGGGTAGTAAATGGCAACAGTTTCAAAGCCTGCGAACATGCTGGTAAATATTGAGCCACATGAAAACCCAACTGATTTTCTATTACCAGATCTGCATAAATGTAAATGTTTTCCAGCACCAGCATAAGTGTCAGTTTTCTGTCAGTGGATGTTTTCAAGACATTCAATCCATTAAATACACTAAACATACACATAGAGTGCACGTGCACGCTCACTATCTCATGCACAGTCCATGCCCAAGAAAGACCCAAGAGATGCTGACATGACCTACATAATTGGCAAGTAGTCTTGCTTCCTAAAATTAGATAAATTTGCCATATTCGGTAACTGAGGGCCGCTCTGTCCCCCGCAGCAACACACTGTCCTGCACCACCCCTCCTCCCGCGGACACACGGGCCCTTCTGCCCCAGCGCTCGCGCTTTTCCCTCCAAATCAGACTGATGCCACGCAAACATGCCTCTGCTCTGTCATCTGCTGGCGTGGAGCGCACCGCCACTGACAGTTTGTCTTCAACCATATGCCGCGTGGCAATAAAGTCAAGCTGATCTGCTCAGGGTTGGGGTAGCGCCTTCAGGTCTTTCATGAGTACTTCAGCCTCACTCTTTGTCTCCTTCAATTTTCCACAGTTATGTGATATGGTCATAGTTTATCCGCAGTCACCAGGCTGGTCGCATAGCACGCGCCTGCAGTGTTGCCACTGTACAACTGATATTTATTTGTCCAATATTTTATATATTACTCATGAAGTTTGAGAGCATTGATATTACAATACAACAAAAGCCATTAAGAGCAAAAGTCTCGGACAGATTGTCTCAATCTCTTTTGCTTGGCTCGTGTTTCTTGGTTTCTTTGCTGCCTTATTTACATTTTCAGATATGAGAAAAAAAAATGAAAAAACAATCAAGGGAGGAAAATGTTTGTTTTATTTCAGTTTATTGTGTCTCGGGACATTCAGCTTTGAGATATCTCAAGTCTCCGACTGCTCTCAGATCCATCACAGTACTAACACACTTACACATGCATGTCTTTGGTTTATGGTCAGGTATTAATGCCAGCAAGACACTTCACACAGAAGGGCCCCCTGCATCACATGAATCAGGGACACTTCACAGTGTTTTAACATCCAGTCTATGATTAACAACTGAATCTGGAGTCACAAATCTGAAGTCTTGTGACTTGTGAACTTAATTTTTATTACTACAGCATAGCTGTTTAAATAGGGACTTGAACTGAATGGCTGCATTTTTCACACACAAAAAAAACCCTGAACCAGTGGCAAAATTCTATTTCTGAACTGGGCCTGATTTGTTGCTCATCTGGAACAAGAAAAGCCATGATGTTGGTGGACAGAGCTTCCACAACTGTCCTTAGATCCCAGGTTTACAGCAGACCAGCCAGATCAGGCCAGCTCGTGCTCTCTGAAGACAGTGTCTGCAGGAATGGTGAAATTTGAAAAGTTTACAGTGAAAAAAAAAGAATGAAAAGAATAAAATGAACCAATTATTAAACAGTTTTCATCATTTAAAAAGTATGCTTTCACTCTGATAAAACAAAATGTGTTCCAGATTTCTCACAGTTCTGGAAAAATAAAGAAAATATGGCTTTACTTTAGGAAAACAAAGATCAGAGTTACAATTAAAAATGTGCAGCAAATCAGTGATTAGTTCCCCAGTAGAAAATTCAGATCTACCCCACATGGAAAGAACCTATATGTGGATATATACGCATATACATTATAGTGGAAAATAATCTATATCTCATCTTGCATGAAAATAGGAAGGAAGCCTTTGTTATATAAAATAGTTTAAATATGCTCTAGTAAATAGAACTCTGGCAGTAATTTGGGCGAAGAGCATTACAGATTTGTTTTAAGACTTGAAGCTTACATTTGAGGACTTGATTTCAAAGACATAAGACAGGGCTATTCAATTGGCGGCCCGCGGGCCACATGCGGCCCGCCAATCATCTCCATGCGGCCCGACGGCACCAACCTCCCTCCTCCTCTTTTCGCTCCGATTGACCTGAGAAACGTTTTACGTGTGAATATTTCAGCAGTTATTATATGTGTCCCGAATTTATGTCGACTGAACCAGCGATAGGCTACCAATCCTTCGTGAATGAATCATTCTTTTGGTTCGATTCTTTCTAAACGCGCTTGCATAACGGTCTAAAACTATTCGGATTCATTCGGACCGCTCCGTAACTGAATCATCTGAAGCGGTTTCTCGTTCAGTACAGTTACAACAAATAGCGATGTTTTCAGTTGTTTCACTAGTTGTTTAAACACGGCCCAGCGCGGAGTTGCGTTTACTCCCGGTCCCGGACACACTAATATTAAACAGCGTTGCGACAACCAGTGGAAGCGTTTCAGTTCGACAGAAACATTTCTGTTACAAACCACAAATCACTCGATGATTTAATTAGTATTAAATCGGATGAAACAGCCTCAACATTCCCAACAAGACTGATGAGGAAAGCAGGAGAAACATTGTGGCATGACCGAAATTAGAAGACTTTAAATCCCCTAATCACCCTTACAAACATTTACCACATTTACTGTAGTAATTTACCATGGTTGGGCAGAAATGTGCAATATTTATATTGAATACTATGTAGTAATAAATAAATATAGTAAATATATACTATAATATTATATAGTTTAATAGTAAATATAGTGATTTATATTGCATTAGTTTTATTAGGTGGGTAGAGGAATATATATGTAATGCTTGTTATGAAATTATGTCAGTTTCTTTGTAAAGGTGCGTATAGTTTTTAACTTGTGTTTAGGCATTTTTTATACAGTGGGAGCCTGTGGTTAACAAGTCTCACTGTCAGAATATTTTCATTTAAGCATAACAATTATAAATAAAATAATTATTATTTCTCACCAACAGCTATAAGTTTGTATAAATAATTTATTTGTTCCAAGGAAAATAGTTGTACACAGCTGTAAATTATCAAGTTTTTATTTATTATGGTTTTATATATTTGCATACTGTTGGGTACCACATTTCCAAGTAAATACCACACTTCTTTAGGGTTACTTTAGCTTATTTATTGAAACTGTTATGTTTCAATAAATAAGATAAACCCCCAAACCAACCCACTGGCCCACCTCAACTTTTCGATTTGATAATGCGGCCCTCGAATGAAACTAATTGAATAGCCCTGACATAAGACTTACTAGTGACTTGCAAAAACAATGAGCTGGTCGCACCTCTTTTATCACCTTTAACTGTGTTAGCAGCCCTCACCAGTCACACCTCTCTCTCTCTCTCTCTCTCTCTCTCTCTCACACACACACACACACACACATGCAGGCAGTCACATGTGATTGACTCTGATGAGCTGCAGCATCTGTGGGGGAGAGCCGGTGCGGCTGATGAGAGAGGTGACAGGTGAGTGACAGGTGTCCTGAGGAGCAGCAGGGGACGAGGGAAGGGGGCCGCCACAGGTGAGGGGATGCCACGGCCACACACACCTGGTGTTTGATGACACTGCTGGGCATGTGTGACACAGGTGAGGACGGAGACGACCGCAGCGTCTCAGGACACACAGAACATCGCTCAGACAGACGTGCATATTGTGCAGCTTGACACACGACAAACAAAAATTCCTGCTGTTTCTACACTACTGCAGTCACGCCATTTCCAGACAGGCCTTTATTAGTATTGCATGCGCTTAAAGACACTTCACCATACTGTTAGAGTTCTACATACAGGAATGATTCCTCAGATCATGAGTGTTATTGAGGAGAGTGCTCTCACCATTTTCACCTGCTTGACCAAAAAACAGGTGTAATAATCCCACAGACACACATTGAAGGAGGAACCCGAGGCACATCTACAGACAAGAAAATCACTGAAAAGAAGGATACTCAGGCAACATCTCATAAAAAGATCTTATTTTTGATGTTGCTGTCCTATGGGTTTATCTACACATAAGTAAAAAAGAAAGAGTCATTTAAAATATTTTCATTGACCTCTGTCTATCTCCTCTGATTCCACGTTTTGCTGTGATTTGCATCTCATTTCTCAGTGGCCTTTTAGCATGTATTAGATCAACTGCGTTAAAAATGACTGACTGTCCCACTGACGCCGAACCTCCCCTTGCCTCCACACATGTGATCACGACTCACTTTTCATCTTGATGTAAGTAGTCTTGTTTTAACCCTCTAGTTTCTTATCTGCATTTTCTGTGATTAGCTGATTTTTCTCTTTCCCTGACAAATGTATAAATACAGGTTGCTGGTTTTATAGCAAGTAAGCTCATCAGTGAACACTATTTAATAAACAAACAAAAAAATAATTGATGCTTCTTTCCTTAATCAAAACGTAATAATATACTCTACCTCTGAAATCACATTCCTGTCCAGTTTATCTCATCAATCCCTCTTATTTATTTTTTTTCAGTCTGATGTCATTGCCCCAGCATTTTCCCTTTGTATATCCTGTTTGTAACATAATGTTACATTATGAAAGTTAAATAATGTCCTCATCTCAGTATTTTCTAATTATTGTTATCATTGTGTCATTCATAAACTACGACGTCTGTCATCAGTTACTGTGCATAGACAGGCTTAATATATCAAAGGCCAAAGATTCAATCTTGAATCTTGTGTGAGACTGGAAAGCTGCAGACTTGAAGATCACTTTCTCAGACAAAGATTTTGGTTTGTCACAGAGAGATAATTTATTGAACAGATGCATGTTTTATTCAGGCTGACAGCGGCATAGCCTGGTCGACATTTCACCGTTGCGTCGTGTAGCATCCGTCACTGCAGAAACCAGCTGTTTATTACTGTCATTCAGCAGTCATAATGACACATTAGCCTTCTTACTCACATCTCTAACACAGCTGCAAATGGAAACCTCCATTCAGTCACAATACGACAGCAAACGTTGCTGAATAATCACTCAGTGTGCATTTTCTTTTCATGACAGACGGTAAACCAGCTTCAAAATAAGGAGCAGCTCAGCTGTGAGATGCGGTTGCACTAGCCTGCGAATTGAAATGCCAAACATCCTGGCAGCCAGAATGCCCAAACAGAGTCCAGCTACAGCAGGTCACATCAGGGTCGCAGAGTGTCTTCGGTTCCAGACTAATAATCCTTCCTACAATCTGAAACTTTGCACCCTTGCATGTTTTGCGCCGTAATGTTCAGACCTCAGCAAAAATTTGCTGATTGATTGGCCAGTGACATCCCAAATAAATGACCCAGCTTGAAGAAAGTCCATGGATTAAGTCTAAATGTCCCACTGGATAGAGGGGAATGGGGATAATTTGTTGGACCACTTCCATCTGTTTGGACATTTCCGTCAGCCCCCGGCATGCATGGCATTTACAGAAACCTTCCCATCCTGGCATGCAAAAAACTCTATACATTTCAGTCTGACAGCCAGGCAGTCCTGAAGTGGACTGAAGTTTATGATCAAGCATAGACTTTGTTGCAAAAATAGAGGGATAGCAGAGCTGACCTTTTACAATTTAAAGATTCAGAGGGGCCCAGAAGCGTGACTGGCTTAAGATTTCCTGTCCACCATAGAGATTGAGTGATCAGTCCTACAGAGTATCATTTGTGTTGAATGTTGTCTGCACAGCAGGTCAGGAAAAACTCTTGGCAGGGGTCTGAGTGCCTCATTCATCTGGACTGGACTGTAGCTGTCCCATGAACACGGGGATAACACATAGCAGAGCAGAAGCCCACACATTTATCAGTCCCCCAGGCTGTTTACAGCACTAATGTTTCCATTATGTTCTCAGAACAATATTCTCAAGAATGTCCTTATGATATTATTTGTACTTGATGAACATTCTCATAATGTCGAAATAACCTTTAACCATAACCTTTAAATAATGTTCTTATCACAAGAAGAAACCTGGACATTTAAACATTCTTAGAATATTTAAAACATGTTCAAATAACATTTGGGTAAAATTAAGTTAATAGAATTTTTAAGAAGCTTTTCTGTAACCTTTAAATAATGTTATAATCATTACATTAAAACTGGACGTGTCACCATATTATAAACATTTCAAAACAATGTTTCCACAATGTTTTTATAACCTAAATTTGTTACCTCTGTAAGTGCGTGTGTGAGACCCGTTCGGGCGGTAACAAGGATGTTACAGCTCTGGGGAAACAAGACTGTACAGCTGTGACTCATGATTGAATCTGATTATTGTGCCAGCAAAGGATTTTGCCAAATCCAGGGCTGCCCAATCCTGCTCCCCTTACTGCATATTAGGATTTAGCTCCAGTCTCAATTAAACACACCTGAAGAAGCTCATAAAGGTCTTCAGTTTCAAATTTCAGGATAGGTAAGTGTGATGGAGCTGGTTGATGTTAAACTCTGCCCTCCAGGAGCAGGACAGAATACCCACAGTTTCACCATCATACAAGTCAAAGAAAACAAGGAAATACTGCTTCAAGAGGTGCAGGGATATCGAAAACAATCTCATTACGATGGAAAATTCTGGTTATAAGGCAACACCCACTTTATTTCATCTCTAACATGTTGTTGACAGTGTAATAAAGATTTTACACAAACCTGTTTGGCTTTCTGCAATTTGCACATGTCGCCAAGAGCAATATGTCATGTCAGTGCCTGTCTCTTCTATCACCAACATACATATGATATTTTATTGCCATTCAGTTATTTTGACCAGGC